>NW_027097704.1:0-40000 GCF_019320115.1 Miscanthus floridulus | reverse complement strand
GCTTGGTCTATATGCTTGTGTAGCTTCTAATTCAGGCCTGTGGCTTGTCATGATAAAGGTTTCTCTTGTACTGGAAATCTCTTGGGTTGCTTTCTGCTCGCTTTTGCAGCTACTGAGTGTGACATTATTTTCTCGCTACATGATTCAGTCGGCCGGTTTAGGTGTAGGAGAATTTCCAATTTCAGATAGTAACGATGTAGGAGCATTTATTTTGCAATTCAAAATTCTGCCTGAGGCCAACCCAAAAACCCGGGTTAGTTTCTATTTACATTAAATATGTTGCCACATCATTATTTTGATGATATGACATGACAAAAGTTATTGAGGCGAGAGAAGAAAATTGTTTCTCCCTTGAGAAACCATTTCGGCTTGTGTACCAAGTCCGCACGACCGACGATTTCAGCGATAGGCCATTTGCGGTTTTCATAAGTGAGCCCACCACGTTGGAGTCTGGTCGCACCCCGATGCCACCGCATTGCCACGGGCATACCTCCGCTGCCTGGCCGTGCCGGGCATGCCCTGCCGCGGGCACTCCTTGCTATTGTGCATTGCAATTGAACTTTTAGGTGTACAATTTAACCAGGTGCATATGCTCACGTCGAGCCCTATTTGTTTCAGCTTCCTAGGAGCCTTTGGACCTTAACTTTGGGATCTTCTAAAAGCCAAAAAAAAAAACTCTCGAAAGCTGTTGACGCTGAAAATCAACACATGGAGTTGCCAATGACTATTTGCTTCACTTTCGAAGAAGCGCCACGACTAGTTTTCGAGCAAACTAGTAAACGGATAATTTCTGTTATGACGAAGAACCGGCTGCTTTACATGCAAGATCAGCAAAGGATAGTTACTCTGATTCGCTAGAGCGTGCGGCTTGTTTGCGGGAAAGTAGCAAAGCATACCTACTTACCTAGATGGGAAAAGTAGAACGAAGAATATAAAGAACAGAAATAGTAGATTTGTTTTGCGTTGATGTTGGGTTTTCTCCTCTTAACCCCACATATACATAGGACGATCTGGACTTTGATCTCCACGGCGCTCAGTCCCGTGGTGCACGGCATGTACAGTGCGTCACCCCCCATGCGCAGGATGTGCTCGGTCAGTCGCCACCGTCCCTGCACCTGCATGTCTCGTGGATTCTTGCCGCATGCACTGGTTGCTGCATCTCGCCTTCATATGACCAGAATATACAAGCGTTGTATGCATGCACATGGCTACACTTTCGACAAAGAATTAATGTCTCACAAACTGCCACGTATCAGCCACGATTAGCATTGAACTTAACCGGCTTTGTCTCCTTAATTTACTAATAATCACCAGCCATGACTAATATTAGATTTAACCGGCTTCTTTTGTGGACTGAACTCATGCATAAGCCCAATATATACATGCTTTAGTCATTATTTCTCATTAGACTAACCGGCCATGTAATATACTACATTATAGGAATTTTAAGATAAATTAAGAGAAAACATAAAAGACGCATGTACCCTCATTTTATTTTCTAATCAAATGCTATCATTAACATGATTAATGGTGATTGGTTGATAAATGAAAAGTATTTAATGCAAAATTAGTTTTTGTCCTCTAGAATGCATTATATTTGAGGATAAATTTTGAATGCTAGAATGAACTATATTACAGGACAGAGGGAGTAGTTGCTTGGCCAGCCGATTAAACATTTTTACTAAAGCATAAGAACTTTTATGTATCAAATTTGATAACTAAGCCGAATTAAGCTTAAATTTGATAATCCGGCCAAATAAATTGCATAAGCATACTATCAAACTGAAACTATAAGAAGGTGTCAAATTTGGTTATCAACAAAAGCTTTTGACTTTTAGGATTTTTTTTTTTTTTTGCTTTGCTTTTGGAAGATTCTAAAGTTCAGGTCCAAAAGCTCTCACAAAGCCCAAACTAACAGCCCCTAGATTCTAACCACAAAACTTTCTCAACCGGAGTGCTTTTGCTGGACCCAACGAAAATGACATTTCTCAAATTGTCCATCCTCGAAAGTTGTAAAATTAACCAATTTGCACGTTGGAGCATTGATTGGCTCGGCTGCTGCGGCATCAGTGCATGACCATCGTCGACCCATTCACCTTGTTGATTAACTAAAGAGCTTTCTTTTACCTCTGCTTCAATGGGAAGTTATTTTACCTCATCTGACGAAACTAATATGGGTCAACGTGAGTTCACAAAAGAGCACTTCGACCAAAATTAATTCGGTAATGCTCACGAAGGTCCGTCTGGACTCAAGATAGCAACGGGTACCCAAGGCCCAAAACCCGATGGGTTTTTACCTTATTAGGGTAAGGATACAGGTCAATTTCTCTACCCATGGGTTTGCTAATGGGTAAAAAGTTATACCCAACGGGTTTACGGCGCGTGGGTCTGGAGATATAGGTACCCAAACCCGTAAACCCATAGGTTTTTTAAAACCCGGTCCATCATAACATCACTATGCCACACAATCATATAATTATATTGATTTGGAGCAAAATTTAAGTAATCATACTAAACTAGACAATGCAAACTAATCATATCGTTAATTCATAGTGCTTCCATGTCCTTGGGCTCTCGGCTTTGAAGATTAATATATATATATATATATATATATATATATATATATATATATATATATATATATATATATATATATATATATATATATCTTGGAGGATTTGTGTCCTCCGAAAAATAATCAATATAAATAAATTATATTTAATAGCAATTTGGATACTAGTTCGATATATTGAAACGTATCTAGTACTCATAAATTTGAGACCCTTTGGTCTAAAAATATTTTCATGAGCAACCCGTTGGGTACCCGAGACCCAAATGGGCATGGGTCTGGGCATAAAATTGTATCCGTGATGGGTCATCGGCATCTTAACGGGTATAATTTTTGTTGACGGTATGGGTTTGGGTTGGTGAAACCCAACGGGTTTGTACCCGTTGCCATCTTTAGTCCGGACACTGCTTTTCGGGCTTGTGCATACCTACCCAACAGGCCTACTTCCTCTCTGTCTCCCAATCTTTCCCTTAAAAATATCTCCCCATCACTCTCACCCTGTCGCGTGCTACTGCGTCAAGCGCTCGCTCCTGCCGTCTTCCTCGGCGTGCACCCCATCTCGCGCCGCGTGGCTCCCCCATTCAGCGCCACACTCCATCCTGCGCCGCCCCCTCCATCGCCACGCCGCGCCCCCGTTGCTACGCACCATGCCCCGTGCTCCGCGCATGCTAAGATGCTGTCAACGCCACCGTTCCCCACCAGATGGTCATGGCAGCTGTCGACGCCATGGCCGCCGCGATGCACGACCTCAGCAAGGAGATGTTGCGCATGTTGCAAGCATATGTTTTAAGTGTTTCATATGTTTCAGAGGTATGTTGTAACTGTTTCATATGGATATTGCAAAGTAGATCGGGGATGTTGCACATGTTGCATACGTTGTAAGTGTTTCAGAGGCATGTTGCAAGTGTTTCAGAGGTTTGTTCAAAATGGTTCATTTGTTCCACACTTATGTTGCAAGCGTTCTGATCTGGATGTTGCATATATTTCACACATATGTTGCAACAATATGTTCCAAATGTTTTAACTGTTTCAGTCTTATGTTGCAATAAGTGTTCTCATGTTGCAAGTTGCAAGTGTTTTATCTAGATGTTGTATATGTTTTCACACATATGTTGCAAATGTATGTTCCAGATTTTTCATCTGTTTCATACGTATATGTTGCATTAAGTATTTCATGTTGCACATCTTTCATGTTGTTCGAAAAGTCAGGGGATGCAGGAGTGATGGTGGCACAACATGGGCATTTTCAAATAGGGCGCGGCAAGCTAGCGGCCGACGGACGGGGCGCGCGGCGCACCGGTGTCCTGTAGACGGGGCGCGCTCGGGAGCCGCAGTCGGGGCGCGATGGGGTGGGGTGCGAGTGTGGGAGGCCGAATGGCCTCAAAACGAGGCGGATAGGGCGGACTGTGAGTGCGAGGCGAGTCCTCCAGACATTCGGGCGCTGTGAAGGGGTGGAGTGCACTTGCGGAGCTGGAAAAAATCAGCAGACAGGGGTAGGCTGCGCAGGCGTCCGGACGCACGTGTCTGTCGGGACGTCCGGTTGCTAACATCCTCCGAAATTAATTTGTAGCCAGCGGCTTAGCGCCTCTGGAATAGAGAAAATGAGACAGTTTAGGCTACGTGTCGCCGAGATAGCTTGTTGCGTCTTTGGCACTAGGACGTTATGGCCGCAGAGATGAACACTGAAATTGCTCCCACGGTACCGTACTCTGATTATTCCTTGAGCGTAACAATGCTTTTGTTGTCTGGATGTCTAGTCCTGGCTAGAGTCTTCTTCTCCCTTAGAAAGATGGGGCAAATATCCATAACTGCTACGCAATCAAGGAATTTGCACACATAAAAAGAACTGGTCTCATCAAATATGCCAGAAGAACCAGAGGCTATAGTTGAAGGATCTAAATCGCATTGTTACGCTCAAAAGCATCTTAAGATGAGCTTCATAAGATGCGCGGTTAAATCCTTCGTAAGAAAACGGGCTAGTCCTGGCTCACGGCGTCTTCTCGCTGCCGTTCACCCGGGCGCGGTCGAGAGGGACCAGGAGCACGTATGCGTGGAGCACTGGTGCTGGTGCTTGGCTGCTGCTGCTGCGGTGCTACACTGGTTGGGTCAGGATGAGGAGGAAAGGGGACTGGCGGACCAGGCCGAGAAAGGAAGAGGGCGGAAAAAAAAAAAAAAAAAGAGGGTCAGGCTACGAAGATTAACAGGCCGAAATTCGGCTGCAAGCGGGTTGCAGGCTACGGAGGCTTTCCTTTTTATTGCAAAAGGATTCTCAAGGTATTTTCAAGGAATTTTACGGCCTAGTTTGGCACAGTTCAGCTTCATTAGTATTTTACAAGCAGCTTAGTGAAGCTAAGCTGTTTTGAAAAAAATGTTTGGCAAACTAGCTTCACCAACAGCTCATGAAGGAGAGAGCTGGGATAAGCTACTATTTTCAGTTGCATCCTAACTCATGTGTTTGTAAGAGGAGGAGAAAAACAGTTTCACCCATGAAGCTGTTTTGAAAATAAGTATTTGGCAAAAAAAAAAAAACAGCTCACAACACCAAACAGACTCTTAGTTCACAACTGGTTGAGGCAAACCGAAATTGATCCATTCAAAACCCAGCTGCACACATACAACTGGACTACATGAAATACATAAATCAAATTAAAAACCAGGTTTTATTAAAATAGTTTGGAATTTAGGATTTTGAAAAGGAAACATAACAATAGTTTAAGTTCAGTTTGAGTGTCAACTCGAATTCAACTAGGTTCTACATTTGGAAAATAATCTTTAGGGAAATAAATTAGATTTAGAACATAAGATTTTGCTATTCTTATATTTTTCTAAATACCTAACAAGCATATTTTTAATCAAAAATTTCAAGTTGGGATTTTTAAATAGGAAAGGAACGAAGGCTTAGATGTAGTTTTACCCTATTTGTTCACTACTAGAAAAACATAAGGAGATAAGCTCTCTGATTAGTTGAGGCAGTCGCAACTAGGGACCAGCTCCGTAAATGGTCATGAGGCCTCCAGGCAAACACCCACACATGTTAATCATTTATAGAGGCATAGATCTTAAGGCGGCCGCCTCTATAAATCATCGATTTACAGAGGCAAACATGTTAAGATGTTCGTCTCTGAAAATCACTATCGACAGAGGCCGCCATTCTAAGGGTCCATCTCTAAAAATTGCGGGCATCTCAAGAAGCTTGCCTCTAAAAATAGTTACATCAAAACATAATTCATAACTTTTTCTTATGAAGTCAAATGAAGATAAACTTTGTATCACTTGAAGTGATATAACTTTGTAGTTGACAAGTTTTTGATTTGACACTATTTAGAGTCTAAAAATATTATTTTAAATTCAATGAATTTTTAACTTTAAAATTTCAAACAAACTTTGATGTTGACATGGTTTATATCAATGTTGTACTTCTCAATACAATCTACAACATTGTAGTTTAAAAGTTTCTTATTTGAATTTGCTTAGAGTCCTAAATATATGTTTTAAGTTTATAAGTTTTGAAATTCAAAATTTAGGGATAGTTAATAACAAAGTTGTAGTGGCCGGCTTAATCTACATGGTTGTTGTTGGCAAGTTTTTGATTTGAAGTTTTTTAGTATCTCAAATATTTATTTTAAATTCACATATTTTGATATTAAAATTTTTGAATTTCCAAACAATCTCTCATGGAGACATATCCTATACCAAAGTTGTAGTCCTTAACATTTGACAAGTTTTAAAACTTCATAGTTCAAACTTTTTTACTCTAGGTGGATCTGCATGATATCACCTAGACGTCTTGGTGATGTTGTTGCTCTTGTTGATATTTCCGTGGCAATTGTGAGAGGCCCAAGAAGGTGTACATGGTTGTGGTGATCCACCTTTCCAGAGTGGACAAGGATCAACAAATAGAGAGCTCATGGTCCATGCATGGATCAAGGTGGAGCTAAATCCTTGTGCAGGTGCTCCATAAAGGACTAGTGGGGAGTGTTGACTCTCTGGTACCTTATGAATAAATATTTGTATTTCTAACCCCCTTTCCTTTTCATATTTACTTCGATGCAATTCACATACTTCAAATTGTCATGTTAGTGCATGGTTCGAACCTAGGGTGCAAAACTTTGTGCGTTAGGAATAGAACACTTGCTAGGCACAATGGGTGAATTTGACTAAGCGATAGGCTATATTCCATTGAAAATTTTACATTAGCCCAATTTACCCCACTCTTGGGCATGTTGAACCTTCTAATGCATGTGTCTTAGAGTGATCATAAGGATCATAACCTAAACCATTTTTATGTGTGCTAGTCTTTCATTCCAAAAATTTGATTCAAGTTTTATTCCCATCTTCCCTTGCAAGTATTCAATACACTTCAAAATGGTAGAACAAGTTTCATGAGGATCACTCTTAAATTTATCCTTTTTTATCACAATTAGGGCATGAGTGAACCTCACTGAGTAGCCATTATCTTCTATTTTGAGATTAACTTCTTTCAACATTTATCACAAAAAGTTTGTTCAACAATAGCACAAACATGTTTGTCATTTGTATTTTTAAGCCTTAAGTTGCTCTAGAGTAGAAGCATGCATATCCCATAGAGAAATAAATTCATCATAGACAAATTCACATAATTTGCAAGAATCATCACTAGGAATCAAAATTTTAAGTCTAGCCATTTCAGCGTGTTAAGATTCAACCAAAGCATCTTGTTTTTAATATTTTTTATTTCTTTTATCTAGAGTAAAGTGCCAATTTTCCTAATAGCATAAGCTAAATCATCATAAAAGGGTTATAATTAGTTACCTTCACTGTGTCGCTGTCGACGAAACTATTGATGGATCTTTTGTTGCTTGCCATCTGACACAACCTAATTAAATGTTTGTTGCCATTGGAGTATCATTCTCACTGACTGTGTCCACACATCACTCAAGTTGATTTGATCGAGAGCTTCCTAAACTTAGTCTAAAAATGGTCATTAAAATGGCAAGTCGGATTAGAACAAGGTCAAGATAATGGGTACAAAAAACCGCATCGAGTACCAATTGATGTTGTTGAAGATCCCCCCCACAAGTGTTGTTTCCAAGGTTATGTACGTTGATTTGTCAAATGCTCTTTCTGCTAATCAATCTTTTTCCTTGACTAATAGCAGTCTCCCTGAATTTAGTCTTAAAACATTAGTTTCTCCATAAAGAAAGTTCCAGTCCTCATCGACCACGTTTCACCTTAAGTGACACCTGCACATGAACAAACATGAAACCACGTATGAGCATAAGTCGATGACTTAACGTCTTAACTCTCAAGTTAATCTGCACAATACCTCACATGAACGTATCATGCAATGTATAAAACCACTACACTATCACAAGTGTATCCAACCATCTTCCTTGCACAAACATAAAAAATAAACACATGCATATCACCCCATGCCACATTTTAATCACTTTGCATTGCCAATGTAATTTATCTCAAGTCTCAATCAAAAGTTCATCACATGATCTCAAACAGTTGTAGGTAGGGTGAAAATGGTTAGGATAAATCCCATTCTGTTCCGTCCTGATTTCTGCATGTAACCCACTCAAATTCATATTTTGATAGTCGTTCTGACTATTTTCGACAAATCTAAAAACAGGAGAAAAATAATATAGCTATTTTTTGACTGTTTTTGTTGGGATGTCCCGTTTTTACCAGTTTTAGCCCTGTCCATGATAGATTAATGGTTGGCTTGCCGCGTGATGGACTTATGGTCTTGCCTCTTATACTCTTGTCATCTTAGAACCTTATGATATGAATTAGCATTATCTATGTGTTGGCTGTGTTGCCATGCCAGATTGGTTATGTTAGTACGTGAAGTTAGGTTTCTTGGTTCTATGGTGTTAACATTCCTATTTAATCTTTCCGTATCCTGACCGCTATTGACATGTCTCTGTTCGAATTGACTTGTTATCTATTTCCAGTAAATCCCATTTTCGTTCCCATTTCTGGCTTTTCCGATTCTGATTTTGTTTCTCTAATAAAATATTAAAGTGAAAGCGAGAGAGGTGAAAGCCCTAGTTTGGTTTTGGCTAATTGATGAAACCTAAGTACTAACCTATGTCATTAAGTGTGAATGGGAGCTAGGTTGGTACATTCAAGCAATGGAGCTAGATGATGGTGATCAAGGTGGTGGTGATGACCAAAAGAAATGATCAAGTGCTCCGACTTGGAAAAGAAGAAAGAGAAAAACAAAAATCCTATAGAGATCAAGGCAAAGGTATTAAATAGGATTTTGTTTTGGCACTCAAGACACCATAGAGAGTGTGAATGTGTTTATGATAGATAGCCATACTATGAAGAGGAGAGAAATCATAGTTGATGCGGTTGTCAAGTGCCATTAGGTGATCTAACTCGATAGCATGTGCATTGGAACCTAATGAGCTAACACACCCTTAGAAATTGACTTAGAATGTTGCTAACTCACGCACACATGTTGGAATACTTGGAGTTGGCACACATGCACAAGGGATGAAGAGAAGGGTTCACTCTAAGTGACCGAACGCGGTCACGGTGAGACCGGACGCGTCCGGTGCTTGACCCGGGCTCCAGCCAGAGGTGGCGCATCGATTGGACGCTGGCTTAGGGACGCAACCGGACATGCCCTTGCCACTGTTCACTTTCAGGCATGCACAGGCAGAGTCGACCCGATGCTGTGGTCACGACTGGACACAGGCGTCGAACGCATCCATTGTGGATTTGGTCGCTCTCCGTCTCTGGAAAAATTTCGTCGGACTCTATGGCGAGTCCGGTCACAAAGGACCGGACGCATCCGATCATCACGAAGCAGCTCTAGGAGCTCTCTATGTTGGACCGTACGCTGGACTTGGAGAGTCCAGTCATTTGATCAGCGAGTCCGGTCAGTGGCTTGAGCGCGCGCGAGAATAGAGCCGTTGGCGGCAATGGTTAGTTTCAAACGCTCGGGACACGTGGTGTTGTTGCAGCGATCGAACTCAGCGACCGGACATGTTCGGGGTCATCTCAAGCAGCGCGTCCGATCATCATGTGAAAGTTGGGGTGAGTTGGCCAACGGTTATTTGAGCATTGGGGGCTCTATAAATATGGTTTGGCTGGCTCTTGCTCACTCTCTTAGCTCTTTAACTCATTGATACACCTTATGAGCATATTCCAACACCTCCCACTCATCTAGCTCTTGATTTGTTCATCCAAGTTGTGATTGGGAGTGATCTTAGTGCATTTGCTTAGAGTTGGAGCATCTAGTGGCACTAGTGATTGTGTGAGTTGCGCGATTACTTGTTACTCTTGCTGGTTGCCACCACCTAGACAGTTTGGAGCAGTGGAGGAGCATTGGCAAGAGTTGGTGATTGTTCATGGCCATCTCCCAGTGATTTATGCGGGTTATTGACCTTCTCCCGGCGAAGAGCCAAATGTACTCTAGTAAATTGCTCGTATCATTGAGTTACCCTCACTTTGGGTAGGTTCTTGAGGTGCCCTAGTGAAGGGCTTGGCGTGGCATCAATTAGCTCGCGAACCACCAAGTGAACGGTTGACACAATGGGGACTAGCGTGTCGGTAAGCACGTGAACCTCGGAAGAAAAATTGTGTATTAATTGTCTCTTTGGAATTCTCCCGGTATTCACTTGGTATTCACTTATTGGTTGATCATCTCTTGCCACGTGCGGTATACCCCTCTCTACCTCTTGTATTTACATTTCTATAGATATCTTGTGTAGAGGTAGTTGAGTAGCTAGAGTAGCTTAGCCTAGTTGGTAAACTAGTTGTTTAGCTAGTTCACTAGTGTACCTAAGTAGAGATTTAGTCTTGTGTGTGCCTAATGATCATAGTAACTAGAATTATTGGAATAGGTGGCTTGCAACCCTTGTAGAGCTAGAGCAAAATTGCATTACGCCAGTTAGGTTACTAACCATTTGCTCTAGTGAATTTATAGAGAATTTTATAGGCTATTCAACCCCTCTAGCCATTTAGGACCTTCCAAGAGGGTTTATCCCCACTGACCCTGTTCGTCTCACAAGGGCTGATGGTCTAGTTTGTTGAAGACCTTCATATAGATAGGGTACAGTGTTCATTTATAGGTTGAGCATGGATTTTTTCGATAAGGAAAGCTTTATTAATTTCAAGATCATTATATCGAGATGATACAAAGACCTTGAAACGCTTTCGGCCTCTGTATAACAAACAAGATACACACCACATTACAAAAAATCTTTAAAAAATAGACACACTAATAACACTCAATCCGAAGGCTAGACTGCCACACATGTGTCCAGGTAAAAAACTCCTTCGCCACCCGCGCCAATTATTGAGATGCCACTACAACCAAATCTTGTGAATTTGGCTTAAGTAGGACAACCCATGTACGAAAAGCCAATATATAATCGAGTAGATAATCTATAGAGGAAAAGAAGTACGTTTCTTTTCAAAAACCAGGTCGTTTCTGCATAACCAAAGCGATCAACATATAGCTGTTACTCCTAACAAAACTAATGATTTAAATTCTTTATTAAGACCGCAGAGCCAAGACCCAGACACGCTTGATACACTATGCGGTTGAGACAAGCTAGAAGCCGCCTGAATAACAGACGAGACAGCTCGAGTAAAACGGCACCGAAAAACAGGTGCTTCATGCGTAGATATACATGATATCCTTTCCAGTGTTTTACAAAAGAACTTCTGATAATCATGCTCCAAGCTCAAGAGAGGGTGCAACATAACAAGCAATCGACACGTGTGGCTCACAACACACCGTCACGGAGCACAACTGAAGTACGGAGTAATATAAAGCAAACAGCTGACCAGTCAAACAGTCAACTCCTTTTGAGAGCACACAAAGACCAAAAAAATTCGCTAACAAGCATTATTTGAAAATGAAAAGCACCCTAATGACAAACCAACCCGAAGGGCACATTGCTATAAATGGCGCAAACCTTCCCACGGTGCTTGTTTGTGTGTGGATGTTGTAGTAGTAGTAGTGTGCACGCTGTCCACACGCAGAGCTCTGCACCAACCCCCCTGACGTCCAAAGCGTAACTCCATGGCCGCCTCCTCTCGAGTGATCCTACGCCTGCAGCGTCCTCTCTTCACCATCATCCTAGTTGCTCTCTCAGTGTCAGTGCTGCCGGCGGCGCTCGCAGTCGCCACTAGAGACGAGCAAGAGGGCGACCGGGTGGCGTTTCTCCCCGGGCAGCCGAGGAGCCCTCCGGTGTCGCAGTTCGCCGGGTACGTCACCGTGAACGAGCACAACGGGAGGGCGCTCTTCTACTGGTTCTTTGAGGCTCAGACGTCGCCGGCGCACAAGCCTCTCCTGCTCTGGCTCAATGGAGGTACTCGACTCGACCACTTGCTTGCTTCATTTATTCATACAAAAAATACTCCTATTTATTTATTCATGGTCATTTCTTATATACTTCACGAGTGCTCAAAACACTACCGGAATGCCCAAGTTTGCCGTGTGTCCACGGTACACGGCGAAACCTAAAAAACACTCGGCAAGGGCTTTGCCGAGTGTTACACTCGGCAAACGGCACTCGGCGTACACAGTGACAACAAAAGTTTATTTGCCGAGTATTTTTTATGGGGCACTCGGCAAAGACGTTGTCGAGTGCTGAAACTAACACTCGGCAAAAAAAAAGTAACGTGACGGCCCGGAGACGGTCACGGCGTGTTTGCCGAGTGTCTAACGGCCTCGGTACTCGGTAAACATGACCTTGTTTGCCGAGTGCCCCGGCTTTGACAGTCAGCAAATATGCCTGTCTTTGCCGAGTGTCCAGGCCCTAACACTCGACAGATATTTTTATGAAAATAAAAAAAGCCCGGCGCCCGCGTGCCTCGGCCGACCCGCGCCGCCCCGCCCACCACGGCCGCCGGAGTGCCACGCCGCCCGCGCTGCCCCGCCCGCCACGGCCGCCGAAGTGCCGCCCCGCCCCGCTTGTCGCCTGCGTGCCCCGGCCGACCCGCGCCGCCCCGCACCGCCACGGCCGCCGGAGTGCCGCGCCGCCTCGCCCGCCCTGGCCGCCGGAGTGCCGCGCCGCCCACCGCCCGCCACGGTCGCCGGAGTGCCGCGCCGCCCCGCGCCGTCGCTCGCATGCCCCGGCCGACCCGCGCGCGCCCACCCGCCACGGCCGCCGGAATGGATAAGGAGAGAGAGGGGGGAGAGGGAAGGGATAAGAGGGGACGGATCTAGGGCGAGGAGTTTGGGCCAATGGGAGAGCTCCATTTTGGAGACACGGATCGCTAATGTGGTTAGGGGGTTTGCCGAGTGTCCCAGGTCTGACACTCGGCAAACCGCAGATTTGCTGAGTGCCAGATAAGGGGCACTCGGCAAACCTATTTTTTTTTCTATTTTCCTTCTCCTTCTTTTCCATAACGTATGTTTTCTAAATTTGTTCCGATGTACTTTGAAAATACCTTGTCAAATTCACTCAACAATACATATTTGATTTTTCTAAGAATACTATTCCATTATTTTATGCAGTTACAGCTCAAATTTAATTTATATCAATTAAAATTCTATAATTGCACTTAATAAATTAAAATTATCAAAACGGATCAAAAAATTTACCAAAATTTCACATGTAACAATCTATGTTCTCTATTGCCTATACAAAAAGTTTTGAAGTCAAACCCCAATTCGACCGTCACTTTGACTTCAAATCTTACCGAATCCTTCTCAACACTACGATTCTTCTTCGGAGATGCTTCGGTTTGTAAGCATCGTACGTGAAAAATTGTGCAAAACCTTCTCAATTTTTTTACCACAGCCTCCATGTATGACATAATGAGATCTTGACAAATCTCATGATTTTCAGACTTTGTTTGCTTTTTTTTTAAGAATTTAAAGACCATTCGGCCACACGTTCGTGGTCGTGTTTCTTGAATAAGATGTTCGAAATTTCTTTTCATTTGCCGGGTAAGGCCTCACACTGGACTCAATAACATGAATATCATTTTTCTACTCATTTTATTCTATTATTTGAATCACTTGCTGTTCAAATTTGACTTATACCAAAAATTCCTTGAAATGCAATAAATTAATTAAATATAGCAAACAGATCTTAACATGGAGTACCACATGTTGTATGTGGAGAGTAGAAATATACCAAATCTTAACATATTGTACCACATGTTGTATGTGGAGAGTAGAAAAAGTTTCAAGGTCAGAAGAGAAAAAAAAACTTATTTATTTGTCAAGTACCAAAAAACACTCGGCAAACTCCTAACGGCCGGCACACTAACTGACGGATGTCCACGTGGCGGTTTATTGCCGAGTGTCTCTGTTTTGTCGAGTGTTTTTTCCTAGTTTGCCGAGTGTTTTTTTTTCAGCACTCGGCAAAGAGTTTATTTGCCGAGTGCCATTATTTTGCCGAGTGTATTTTTTGCGGCACTCGGCAAAGAGCTTGTTTGCCGAGTGCCCGATAGAATGCACTCGACAAATCTGTTGTTTCCGGTAGTGAAAAGTGATGTTAAGCACTTACTCCCTTTGTTAAAAAAATACAACTATGCCAGTTAAAGTGGTTGTTTTTAGTGAATGATAAACATTTATGGCTCCAAAACAATTTATTATCAAAAGTACATTTAGTTTACAAATATTAATATTTTTTATCCATAACTAGTAAAATTTTTGCTAGAACTGTATTCTTTCTTATGCGGAGAGGAGTACCTAGCATTGAGCGATTCTTCTTTGATTAATTACTTCATTCCTGCACGGTACTGGCAGGCACGAACAACCATTAACTATTGTCTACTATGTACGGTCGACGATAAAATGAATTTGCCTATATATAATTTATTTTCTCTAATTTGATCTTTTCCTACCTTACACTGACAGCGAACTCAATTTGCATCCTCTATCAGGCCCTGGTTGCTCGTCTGTAGGTTATGGAGCAGCTTCAGAACTGGGGCCTCTCTTGGTCAATGGCAACGGGACCGGCTTGGAGTTCAACAAATTTGCATGGACCAGAGGTTTGCTGCTCTCTTTCCTGCTCTGAATTTCTACTAGTCACAGTTTGGTAACGCTGCCAGGTTCTGGGCTCGCCGCGACACGTGGCATGTCGATCCCTCTCCACTTGTCTAGTTGATGATGTAACCTAGGCCCCCTCTCTCGCAATCCTGTGCGCTGTCACGTTTTTTTTCGTTACTCATTTTTAAAATTAGGCCTCTCTGCGGGTCTTAATCAAGCTCAGTGGGTGCTGTCCACCCTCCGTTGTTGCCTCAAAACAAAAAACAAAGTTTGATGATTTTACTTTTTGAGAACCAAAACTTCACCTATTTAGGTTCTATATCTTTCCTCTTTCGATGTATCTGATTTTATGATTTTCCTAAGGTTCATGTTTCTCTATTTATTTGATCAGCGGTTTATCTAAATAATTTTGTAAAACTTGGCTGTGTGCGGTTGTAGAGGCCAAAACTGTTCTGTTTTCAGAAAGAAAAAAAAAGAATTTGTCCATGTTACCATGTATCAGTAGATCATAACTCATCAGTTTTTTTATGCCCGAAGCCCCTCAAGAAATCTAGCGTACATGGAACATGTTGATGTTCACTTTTGTCCTTTGATTTATGTTTGATGTAAAAATAAGGTGATGCTCAGTATAGTTTCAAAAATTTCCTTTAACTCAATTTTGTTTTCCATGGTCTAAATTTGATCAGAGGCAAATTTGTTGTTCTTGGAGTCTCCTGTTGGAGTTGGCTTCTCATACTCAAATACCACCTCTGACCAAGACAACATAGACGATGGCTTTGTTGGTACTGAACTTCCTCTCATGATTCTTCTACTGAACTGAAAGTCAAGATTGAATTGGTTCCTAATAACCGAAAATTTATGAACAATCCAGCCGAGGACTCCTACTCCTTCTTAGTGAATTGGTTCAGAAGGTTTCCTCAGTACAAGAGCCATGACTTCTACATCTCAGGAGAGAGCTATGCAGGTAATTCAGTGGGCAGACAGCTCCCTTTCTCACAACAAACACATTGCAAGGTTGAATAAGCCCACAATGAAAGGGCACTGCCTTTCGTCTTTCTTTAATGATTAGTAAAGTTAGCACGCAGAACAGGAATAATTTTTTTTTGAACGAAGAACAGGAATAATTTTTTTTGAACGAAGAACAGGAATAATTCGTTCCTATGTTTCCACTTTACACTATTCTCTAGTCAAAAAAGGTTACACGCGTTCCTATTCTGTATAGTCTTTGGTCCATGACGTCACAAGGATACCACGCCACTACTGCTGCCTTTTGTTAGGTCCTGAAGCAACTCGACGGGAATTGTTCTGTTAAAAAATGCGTCAAGGCTTTGTAGATTGAACAGGTCCTTTTGGTTGTTATTGCAAAAAAAAAAAACATAAACGAAAATGAGACCTAACCTACCTAAGAGAAAGTGGATGATTTGTAAGAAAAAAGTCAGCACTCAAATTCAAGTCCCAACCCAACCAGTTGAGCTAGCTAGGCTCCTTTCTAAAAAAAAAAGGAACACTGATATTGAGAGTTAGAGTAGAAAAATGGCTGATCCAACAAAATTTAGAGTGGAAAGGTATCAAAATTTAAGTATGGTTGTTATCCTACTGGCCTCAGTCTGACACAACAAACACATGAGGATCTATATATGCGGCAAGAGACAACCAGTCAATGTTTAAAACACATGTGACACAATCTTTAATTTGTTCGGATTCTGATGAAGTCTAATGCGACAGGTCATTACGTTCCGCAGCTTGCTGAGATGGTGTATGAGCGCAACAAGCATCTTGAAGCAAATCAGCGTATCAATCTGAAAGGATTTATTGTAAGTACCAAAAACCATCTTATTTTAGTTTTTGAATTTCAGAATCCGGAATTAATTTGTAACTCGAGGAGTATATGGATCTATCTTTAATAGGTTGGCAATGCAGAGACTGATGCTTACTATGACTACAAAGGGCTACTTGAGTTTGCGTGGAGCCACTCGGTGATATCAGATCAACTTTACAAGCACGTAAAAAGCGTTTGCACCTTCAGGACTATCTTCCTTACTGGGGAATGCGCTCATGCAATGAGCCTTGTATACACTCAATATGATAAGATTGATATCTACAACGTATACGCACCCAAGTGCAATACTGATGAGTCAGCACTTTCATCCAGTTCTAAAAATACCGTAGAAAAGACAGCCAAGGTAATTGCACATTTCAGTAACTTCTGCTTGTACTGTAGAAATATTACAATAGAATGAAAATGAAGATAACTGGATATGTTTTTTCCATCAGAAGTTCAAAAGATTGAGGATGTTCTCAGGGTATGATCCATGTTACTCAACCCACATTGAAGATTACTTTAACAGAATTTATGTACAGAAATCACTTCACGCGAATGTCAGTGGATGGATCAAGGATAGAAGATGGAGTATCTGCAGGTGGTATATATGCGCATGAGCTTCCTTGTTATCCATCCCTAGTAGTAATTGGATACCAGACATAACTTATTTTCATAACATTGTTGCAGCGACTCAGTTTTTGACAACTATTATGACACCATATTTACTGTTCGTCCTATTTACTCAAAGCTTGTCAAGACTGGAATAAGAGTTTGGGTCTACAGGTTCGGCTCCTGCAGTTTACTTGTTTACTTCTGAATCAAAGCAACGGATCAACAGTTACACAAGAAATTGGAAAGAGGAGTAGATCTATATGATTTCCATTGCTTCTATATTTACAATGTTCCTATTATGTTTTAAGCAAATTTAGTTTCTTGTAATAACTCGGTCTGCCCTTAAATACCTTCAGTTGACTTACTGAATTCCTTAACTGCAAGAAATGCTTTCAGGACCTGTTCTTATGTTTCGCTTGATTTCTGATGCTGATCCATTTCTTTCAACTAATTATGGTTACCTGTTATTTAGCACTTATATTTTTTTTCTTTCTTCTGTTACAGTGGAGATATGGATGGCAGAGTTCCAGTTATTGGGTCACGGTACTGGGTAGAAGCGCTTGGCCTTCCTGTCAAGTCACAGTGGCAACCATGGTACCTGAACAATCAGGTTCGCTACCATACAGCATGCCATACAATTTCCTTAATCCACTATAAAGTGTTTACAAAATGAAAAATGAAAATTCAGCTTATGTGCAATGTTCGTTTGATGTTGAACACAATGCAGGTTGCTGGAAGGTTTGTTGAGTATGAAGGATTGACACTGTTGACTGTCAGAGGAGGCGGCCACGATGTGCCTCAAGACAAGCCTGCAGAGGCGCTTGTCTTAATCAGTTCCTTCCTTTCAGACAGAAAACTGCCAACGGAAAACAACTGATGGCTGCAGAATAATTTATGCTGCGACCGACATAACAGGTCATGCAGAGTATAGGATCATTGGTATATTTGCGGGCTGAAATTGCTGAATCAGAAAGGCTACATGCTTGTAGCTTTAAGAGATCTCGAAGCTACTAAAACTTTGAGAGTCCAGTGTGTTAGTTGTTAGTGAACATCCTGCTGATGTTGATTAACAGCTTCTCAGACCTTCATGCCTTATATAAGATAAAAACATTATTAGGTTTGGTTTATGCTTTTGTAACTTTTAATCAGGACCGTGGAATATGGATCCTTTGTGAGGAGACATTAAAAACACCACATACCCCTTGGGTTTGGGTGGCTTCCGTATATAGGCCCAAACAACTTGTGTTACAAGATATGTGCACAATACATTTACATATCTCTAATACCTGTCGAAACCGGAGAGTCACGGATGCAAAGACTGGACCTTCATGCACTGGCAGTACGTTGACAGAGAAATCTCCTTGCACAAGAGCCAGTGGAACTCGTGGTGCTAGAAGATGGCGCAAGGTTCCTTGTTGTCCTGGAAAAGGTTCATCTCGATATAGTTCCATGGTGAAATTGAGGATGTCGTCGGCAACACTACTACCGTATAGCTAGCCGCGCACACACATGTTTGTATGTAGCTAGATGATCTCGGTTGGACAAGCCGATGTACTGTCGATGTGGTCGGGAATCACGAACTTCATGCACATGGAGCGGACGAATTGCGCGCACAAGTTGGCCATCTTCAGTTTCATGGTGATCAGGATGTGGGTCTTGACGATGACAGTAGAGAGCGTGTGCATGTGGCGAGGGGCACTTGAGAATCGGGTGGGAGGACCTTGGCGAGGGTGGTCGACAAGGAGGAGAGGGTTGGCCCGAACGTAGCGAAGCTGGTATCCGACACTTTGAGATCGCACATATCATTTTATATATATAGGCCAGTGAGGAAGATGCCACACGGCATGGGCGAGTAGTTGATTTTGGTGTTTCATGAACAACATGACCATCTGGACTAGTGATGTTTGCTAGCTACTCCATCCGTTCCAAATTATAAGTTGCTTTGACTTTTTAGCTACATTCATTTTGCTATGTATCTAGATATAATAATATGTTTAGATGCGTAGCAAAATGGATGAAATAAAAAAGTCAAAGCGACTTATAATTTGGAACGGAGGGAGTAGTATATAAGGAAAATTTTAAATGAATGCAGAGTGGACTTGAACTTAGGCAACATAGACACACCTAAAGCAAGACGTTGGAGCAACTATAGAAGACCTACAAGTGATGCTACAAGTCCAAGCCACGAGATAGAAGAAGCTCGGACACGAGGACACGAAGAAACAGAGCCGAATGCATGCTCACTGCATGCACTGGATATGTAAGGTGTCAGCCACGGAGTGGCACCGGAGAGCTAGCGTGCAAGGTTTGGGAGACAGTTGCAATAGCAGCACCGGATATCTCCGGTGCACAGGACTGCGAGGCACTGGAGCTTAAGGTGCCATCCTGAGCGGTGACCAAGGCTGGCAGAATTCACCGGAACTCTCCGGTAATGGGCGCCGGAGTGCCCACCAGACCTTGGTCCAAAGAGTTTGCAGCACGGCATAGCGGCAAAATCAACGCACCGGAATTGTCCGGTGACCTCACCAGAAGAAGAACCAGAGAGATCATCCTCCAACGATCGGCAATGATCAAAATCCAATGGTTGTTTTACCAGGCAGCCCTGGAACCCTCCAGTGCCACCACCGGACCACTACAGTGCGTGTGCAGGAAGCTGCAGGCTTTGGCAATGCAAAGGCTAGTTTTGGATGTTGAAGCTATATATACCCCCAACCGATCATTTGAGGTATGCATGAGTTGAGGAACATATCAAGGGAGTCGAGGCTCCACCCTAGTGCTTTTGCCATCAATAGTGCTTAAGGAATTACTCGGTGATTAATATAGGTGCTTTGCGAAGTACTTAGGTTACTTAGACCACCGTTTATACGTTTGCTCTAGGTTTAGGCTTAGTGTTTAATGAGGTTTGCACACCTCTCACCACTCGGTGCTTGCGCGCACCATTATCGTACTTGAAGGGGCTTATAGTCTTGCGAGACCACACCAACTGTTGTAGTGTGGCACCACCGGTATACTGGAGGGAACGAGGCCTGCGGTGTTTCGACTAGAAGCTCGGTAGTGAAGATAGCGGTGAGTAATCTGGGTGTGGCCATCTCAAAGACCCACTTGCATGTAGGGAAGGCCCGTGGGCTATCCACGGAGTTAGTCAACTGGGAGCTTGACCCTTGCGAGGGACTTTAACAAGGACTAGGGGAAGCGTGAGCTTCTTGATATTTCAGTAAAAATATCAGAGTTGTCAACGGGAGTTTGCATCCCTATCTCAATTAAGTTTCCGCATTTATATTGTGTACTTAGTTTATGTGCTTTACTATTATAGTTTAGCTTGCTAGGTTAGTTGATAGAATTAGAACATAGGTTGCATAACTCTTTTGTAATAGAGATAGTAACACACTTAGCAAAACCTTAGTTGGCCCTTGCGAAGGGCTTTAACAAGGACTAGGGGGAGTGTGAGCTTCTCAATATTTTGGTAAAAATATTGGAGTTGTCGACGGGAGTTTGCATCCCTATCTCAATTAAGTTTCCGTATTTATATTGTGTACTTAGTTTATGTGCCTTACTATTATAGTTTAGCTTGTTAGGTTAGTTGATAGGATTGGAACCTAGGTTGCATAACTCTTTTGTAATAGAGATAGTAACACACTGTCACACCCGATTTTAAGGATAAAATGGGATGCAAAATTTTATGTGCGCCCAGAGATTAGTCACACACATAAGCTAACAAATTATAAATAGTATCATCACAAGTGTTTATTACATCACGAATAAGAAGACAGTCTTCACATAAGTGTAGCGAAAGTATAAGGAAAAGTCTCTTGTGGAAGCTCCATATCACAGGGACGTTGTAAGTGCAATCAAGCCCTATTGTGGGTTTTGGTATTGATGACCACCAAATTAGAGGACAAATAAGATTTATCGAGATGACAAGCAGGGCATCCAAGATTGAGGATGATATACAGGTTGTAGGTGTCCTAATTACAAAAGGTGGCCAGACCTAGCTCAAAGGAGGTTTAAATTCTTTTATGTGTTGAATTTGAGTTTCGGGAAAGCCGTACTATTAAGAGGGATTTTAGGACAATTGGTCAACTATTGAATCAGATGCTCAAATTCACAGATCTACATCCTCCCACCTAGTCAAAACAGCCAGCCAAATTTGATTTTCTATTACCTGTTTTGGCTAGGGCAGGCAGTGCCGCCCGGTTAAGAGCGACAGTGCCGCCCTTAACTGACCGTTGGGCTCGGGGGGTATTTATACTCTTCAGGCCTGGCCCACAATAGACATCTTCTCCACTGAGTCATTCAGCTCGAAAATAGACAAAACCAAAACTCACATCTCTCCTCCATTGTTGCTCCTCCATTCCTTAAGCTAATCCTTGATTACAACCATCAAAGCTTGAGAGAAAAGGCAGCAAAACTCGATTGGAGAGAAAATCCACTGATTTCAAAGTCTAAGAGCATTTGGTTCATGTTTGGCCGGTGGTTCTAGGGTTTGTTACTCTTGGAGCTTGCTCCTAGCCGGCTAGGCGTCGCCCTTGTGCTTGCCAACTTGTGTGGCAGCCTTGGGAGGTTTGTAACCTCATTCAAAAGCTAAGAAATCACCCCTCACTTCAAGAGTTCACTCTTTTGATTTGAGAACGAGGGTAAGGCAAGCCTTAGTGGCAAGCTCAAGCCTTTTTGTGGCTTCCTCAACAATGTGGGCTTAGGTAAACCTTAGTGGTGAGCTGAACCACAGGATAAATCTTGTGTCTCGAATGCTTCATCTTTACTATACTTGTAGTTCATCTTATTGCTAGCTGTTGCTAGGGTTTAGTTGTTCGATTCATTGTTGTGTGAAGTTTCTGTGGTATCCAGTCTTCGAACTAGATCTTGGCTTTATATTATAGGATTAAGCAACTAGTAGGGTTAGGTTTATATCTGTTAAATCTTAACTGTGTTAGATTATTTTTCGTAAAGCAGTAGTGCCGCCCTGTAAGACCGGCAGTGCCGCCCTCTGTTCTAACAGAGTTTTTAGTTGAATTTTTTATAGGCCTATTCACCCCCCTCCAGGCCTTCTTTATCTTCCTGTAGATCCTACAAGTGGTATCAGAGCGAGGTTGCTTCGTATACGCTTCACCGCGTGAAGTATGGAAGAAGGAGAAGGTTCGAAGAACGTTCGCAGTTGCGGACGCAAGTGGTGTGCACGTTGAGGATGTCAGGCAACAGCAGCAAGCTATCCATGTCCACAGCAAGTGATGCCACCATCAAAGAACCCAAGACCACCAATGCCGAAAGCAGAAAGGCAAGAAAAGAAAGAAAAGCGGCAAAGATTGCAACAAGAGAAGCTAGAGAAAAGAAGAAAGAAGAGCAGCGGCTCAAAGACAAGAAAAAGAGAAAAGAAGCTAGAAGAATCACAAGAGAGGCAATAGCTAAGAGAAGAACAGCAAGAGCTCAAGAGCAAGAGAAGAATGAGTATGATGCATCATCTAGTGAGCTCTCTAGTAGCTCGGGTGATGGAGATGAAGATGTGTCATACCATGCTTCAAAAGATGGCAAGGAGGTGAAGAGCAAGGACAAAAAGAAGGATAGCAAGGACAAGGGCAGCAACAATAACAAGAACAAATATGCTGCCGTATCCTTTAATTATTCTTATTTGTCTAACCATAATAAAAGGTCCTTTGTCAATGTACCCACGGGAAAGTTGCCTCATTTTGATGGGACAAACTTTGCCAAGTGGAAGCACTTGATGAGTGCCTATCTTGTAGGTCTTCACCCTGGTCTTTGAGAGATTGTGATGAATGGATTGCAGCCATCGGAAGATCCTAAAGCGCCAACAAATGAAGAGCTAGCTGCTGTCCATCTCAATGGCCAAGCCATAGGTATTCTTCTTAGTGCCTTGGATGGAAATGAGTACAACCGTGATGAATGTCAATGTTGCAAAATAGATTTGGGACACTTTGCATCTAGCACATGAAGGTGTAGATAAAGTGAGGAAAGCAAAGATTGATTTGTTGATGGCCTAAGCTAAATAGGTTCGTGATTGTTGATGGAGAGGGGCTACAAGAGATGTTTGATAGATTGATGACCACGGTGGGCAAAATTAGAGGCTATGGATGTGATGAGCTTGATGATCACAAAGTGGTGAAGGTTATGTTGGAAGCTTACTCACCAAGAAATGAGACCGTAGTTACCTTGATTAGAGATAAGAAGTTTGAGCACTTCACACCTAATGATGTGCTTGGAAGATTGTTGACATTTGACATGCAAAGAGAAGAGGCAAATGAGAGGAGAAGACTTGGTGAGTTGCAAGCCAAGCTAGAAGGCATGAAAATCAAGGAAGTAGCTCTCAAGACAAATAAATCAAGCAATCAAGGCACCTCCAACAAGGCAAAGGGCAGCAAGCAAGCATTAACAAGTCAACCCAAGGAAATCAAGTCAACTCCACAAAATGATGATCCAAGTTCATCCTCAAGTGAAGATGAAGATGATGGAGCTGATTATATGAAGATTGATGACATGGCCTTGTTCATGAAGAGCTATCACAAGGGGTTGAAAAAGAATGGGTATAAAATAGTGCAAAGAAGGTTCCCCAACAAGAAGAAGAGGACTTGCTACAATTGTGGCAGCACAGAGCACTTTATTGCTAAGTGTCCCTATGACAACAAAGAAAACAAATACAAGAGGGACAACAATAAAGGCAAGCATGAACACAAAAAGAGATATAAGCAAATGGGAGAGGCACACATTGGGCATGAGTGGGACTCAACTAAAGAGTCAAGTGAAGAGGATGTGAAGATTTCAACTATGGCCATTCAAAAGTCATCCTCTACATCAAGGCTCTTCAACAACATGTCTGATGATGATGACCACCGCTCCACTCACGTTTGTCTTATGGCAAAAGGTGAGAAGGTAAAGCAAAGAGCTAAATCTCCTCCACCTCCTAGTGACATCTCTAGTAGTGAACTTAGTGATTCTAGTGATGATGATACTAGTGATGTTGAGAAATATGCTAAATTGACTAAAAAGTTAGATTCTAAAACCAAGCTCTTCATCATGAATCTAATGGAGGAACTAGAAAGTGTCAAAGCCGAGCTAGCCGATAGAGATGATTATCTTGAGGAAACCGAAAAGATGTATATTGGCTGCAAGGAAGCTCTTGAGTTAGAGAGAAGTGAGGTGGACTCTTTGAACAAGGCCTTAGCCGAAGAACAAAGAGAACATGCTCTCACAAAGAAGATAAATATTGCACTCAATGACAAGTATTGTGTCTTAGTTGAAAAGCACAACAAACTTGAGACGCAATATAACCTTCTATGCGAGAGCACCCCACTTCTCTCCAACACAAATGACATTTATATTCCCTCCACTAGCCAAGGATGTGGAAAATGCTATAATCTTGACTTAAATGTTTATTCCACTAACCTTACAAACTTAGAGGTCATGAAAAAGGAGATTGCTAGGCTCAATGCTATGTTAGGAAAAAGGGGCATGGAAGATAAGAAACCTGCTGGTGGCAAAGGTGAAAAACCAAAGAGGCCACAATAAAAAGATGGAAGGAATCCACGCATCAAAGATGGGCTTGGGCACACTCATGGAGGTAAAACCAATGGAAGAAATGTAATAAATGGATATGAGTGCGTTCAGTTCGTGAGCAAAGGACAGGAAGGTACAGATAGGTCTGCACAGAAGGTGGCACAAGGCCAGCACAGAGTAGCATCGTGGCCTATGGCCGGCAGTGCCGCTGTAAAGGGCGATAGTGCCGCCCCCCCCCCCCCACAGAAAAAGGAAGACCACCTCCTACTCCTCTGCTCATGTCAAGCCCAAGAAGAAGGTGTCACTTCCAGAGCAGGTTGTTCAGAAACCAAAGAAATCTATCTGGGTCACTCAAAATAGATATGCTTATCAACCAAAGACAAAAACACCTCCTCAATGTTTGGATTCTAACTTTGTTTTGCAGCACAACAGCAAGGGGGAGGTGTTTGCCAAGTTTGTTGGAAATGGTTGAAATGTTTATCATAATACTTTTATTTGGGTTCCTAAAGTTCTTGTGACTAACATACAAGGCCCCAAGAATATTTGGGGACCTAAGACTAGGAACTAAACTTGTGTTGCAGGCATACTCCTCCGGTGGGTCAAGTTGGGTGCTTGACAGCGGCTGTACAAATCATATGACTGAAGAAAGGAGTATGTTGTCATCATACCCCCCCAACTACAAATTCAGATGAGAATATCATATTTGGTGAAAATTCAAAAGGGGGTGTGATTGGACTTGGTAAAGTAGCTATTACTACTTGATCATTCAATTACAAATGTCTTACATGTTGATTCCTTGAAGTACAATCTAGTTGTCCGTCTCTCAATTGTGTGAGATGGGTTACAATTGTCTCTTCACGGATAAAGGTGTAGAAGTCTCTAAGAGGAAGGATTCCTCTATTGTCTTTATGGGTCGCCTCAAGAACAAGCTTTACCTAGTTGATTTCAGCAAAGGGAAAGCTAAGCTTGAGACCTATTTAGTGGTAAAATCTAGCATGGGTTGGCTATGGCATCGCCGACTAGCTCATGTTGGGATGAGGAACTTGGCCAAAATCCTAAAAGACAACCACATCCTTAGACTAACCAATATTCAATTTGAGAAAGACAGGATTTGTAGCGCTTGCCAAGCTGGAAAGCAAGTAGGTGTACCTCACCCACCAAAGAGCATCATGACTACCATACAACCGTTGGAGTTGATTCACATGGATCTCTTTGGACCGGTCGCCTACATAAGCATCAGGGGGTAACAAATATGGTCTAGTTATTGTTGATGATTATTCCCATTTCACTTGTGTGTTCTTTGTTTATGATAAGTCCTAGGCGCAAGAGAAAGTCAAGATATTTGTGAGAAGGGCATAAAGGGAGTTCGGTCTTCCTATCAAGAAGATAAGAAGTGACAATAGGACCGAATTTAAGAACACTCTAGTTGAAGAATTTCTTGATGATGAGGGCATCAAGCATGAGTTTTCAACTCCTTATACCCCTCAACAAAATGGTATAGTAGAGAGGAAGAACCGTACACTTCTTGATATGGCAAGAACAATGCTAGATGAGTACAAGATGTCAGATCTCGTTTGGAGTGATGCTGTCAACACCGCTTGCCATGCAATCAACCGCCTCTACTTACATAAGAAATTCAAGAAGACTTCATATGAGCTTCTAACCAGTAACAAACCAAAGGTGTCATACTTTAGAGTGTTTGGGTGCAAGTGTTTTATACTTAACAAAAGACCCAAAACCTCTAAATTCGCACCTAAAGTTGATGAAGGCATTCTTCTTGGTTATAGATCAAATGAGCATGCCTATCGTGTCTTCAACAAAACCATGGGTAGAGTTGAAGTCACAGGTAGATGTGACATTTGATGAATCTAATGGCTCTCAAGTGGAGCAAGTTGATTCAAGTGTTGCAGGGAAGGAGGATCCACCATGTGAGGCAATCAAGCAAATGGCTATAGGCGACATTAGGCCACAAGAAGATCAAGCCACTGATGATGAGGATCCCCACGGCTGTTGCTACACAAATTTTTGCTGACATACTCCATCGACGAGGGCAGCACTCACCTGCTGGACATCAGCCGGGCGGTAGTGCCGCTTATGAGGGCAACAGTGCCGCCCCATCTACCTCAGCAGCAGTTTCTTCAACTCCTACTCCTACCACCTCAAGGACTCAACCTGTAGCCTATCTTTGAACAAGAAGAGGTTGAAGGTCTAGAAGAGGAATAAGGAGGTGTTGAGCATCCAAGGCTACATCAAACTATACAACGAGATCACCCCATTGACAACATTCTTGGGAGCATTCGAAAGGGGGTAACAACTCGTTCACATTTAGCAAATTTTTGTCAATATTACTTATTTGTTTCCTCTTTGGAACCTCTCAAGGTAGAACAAGCACTTGGAGATCCGGATTGGGTCATGGCCATGCAAGAAGAGCTCAATAACTTTGAGAGAAATCAAGTGTGGAAATTGGTTGAAAGGCCCAATACAAATGTCATTGGTACTAAATGGGTCTTCTGCAACAAGCAAGATGAAAATGGCTGTGGTGACAAGGAACAAGGCAAGATTGGTGGCCCAAGGCTTCACTCAAGTAGAGGGCTTGGACTTTGAAGAAACATATGCATCGGTGGCAAGACTTGAAGCAATCCAAATGCTTCTAGCCTTTGCCACCCATCATGACTTCAAGCTGTACCAAATGGATGTCAAGAGTGCATTCCTCAACTGGCCCAATACAAGAGTTGGTGTATGTGGAGCAGCCACCGGGGTTTGAAGATCCTAATTTCCCCAACCATGTCTATAAACTCCAAAAGATGCTCTATGAGCTTAAACAAGCACCAAGAGCATGGTATGAATGCCTTAAGGAATTCTTGCTCAAACAAGGCTTTGAAATAGGCAAAGCCGACCCTACACTCTTTACACATAAAGTTGGAAATGATATATTTGTATGCCAAATATATGTCAATGACATAATATTTGGTAGTACTAACCATGTGTATTGTGATGAGTTTAGTAGGATTATGACTAAGAGATTTGAGATGTCCATGATGGGTGAGCTGAAATTCTTTCTTGGATTTCAAATCAAGCAAATGAAGGAAGAGACGTTCATTAGCCAAACCAAGTACACCCATGATATGCTTAGCAAGTTCGACATGGTGAATGCCAAGCCTATCAAAACTCCCATGCCAACTAATGGATATCTTGATCTAAATGAAGAAGGGAAAGCCATAGACATCAAGGTATATCGTTCCATAATCGGCTCTTTACTTTACTTATGTGCATCTAGGCCGGACATAATGCTTAGTGTGTGCATGTGTGCTAGATTTCAAGCTAACCCAAAAGAGTGCCATTTAGTGGCTGTTAAGAGAATCTTGAGATATTTAGTACACACTCCTAACCTTGGCTTGTGGTATCCCAAGGGTTCCAAGTTCAATCTACTTGGCTATTCGGATTCCGATTATGCCGGTTGCAAGGTAGATAGAAAAAGCACTTTAGGGACATGTCAATTTCTTGGACGGTCCCTAGTGTCTTGGAGTTCTAAGAAGCAAAATTGTGTAGCCCTTTCCACCGCTGAGGCCGAGTATGTTGCCGCCGGTGCATGTTGTGCTCAATTACTTTGGATGAGGCAAACCCTTCATGATTTCGGATGTCAATTCACCAAAATCCCACTCTTGTGTGACAATGAAAGTGCCATAAAGCTAACAAACAATCCTATAAGCCACTCAAGAACCAAACATATAGATATCCGACATCATTTCTTGAGAGACCACGAAACCAAAGGAGATATCAAAATTCATCATGTGAGCACCAAAAAACAACTAGCCGATATCTTCACTAAGCCTCTCAATGAGTCAAGGTTTTGTGCTTTGCGTAGTGAGCTAAATATACTTGATTCTCGTAACATGGTTTGAAATATAGCACACCTCTATTTGACTGCTTAGCAACATAGGAAAATGATTTAAAAGGTTATTATATTGTGTTTCAAAACCTTTTCAAAAGGCCAACTAAGTGCCATGACCATTGTCTGTATTGTTGATTGCTTACTGGTCATGATATTTAGAGAATATATATCCATATCTGAGGTGAAGGAGTTCATAAAGTTTCAGCGTAAACCGTGCAAAATTGGCAGGGCGACAGTACCGCCCATCTTGGCCGGCAGTGCCGCTCTTTGAAAACTAGGCCGTTTTTAGTCCATTTTGGCTAGGTCGTGGGGCCCGTTTTCTTCTACTTATTCCTTCTCTGGCCCCCGACCCAACTCTCTCTTCTCCCAGCCGATGCCGACGCCCGTGCTTCTCTCTTCCTCTCTCTCAAGCATGCGCCGCTGCTATTTTTTGCGGACTACCACCCCGGCAGTGCTGCTCCTACAGCCGACCGAGACTCTTCTTCGCTGGTCACTGCAGGAGGCTCCTAGCCAAGCTGTTTCTTCTCTTCTCCCTCCACTCCAACGGTTTGGAAGCAAGGTGAAATCCTAACCCCTTTCGATCTATGCAATGTAAAGCTTTTAGTTATGGATTTTAGTTTCTAGGGGGAGTATGAAGGGTTTAGAAAGGTTTTTGATGGTTGAATCAAGTTGATTTTGGATTTCACCGGTTGGACAATTTTGGGGAGAGCGGCAATGCCGCCCTTGGGACCATTAATGGCACCCCTAGCAGATTCAAACTGCTATTCTCAAGTTCATAAATCCGATGAAGTTCAGAATGGATTGGATTCATTTATCAAAAATTGTTTCTAAAGTTTTTATACTCAATCTTTCAAATTCATGGCTAGGGTTTCATGTATTCCTTGCTTAGACTATGATTCTGAAATTGTGATGATGAATAGACACTATTGGAAGATGAAATAGTGAAACAACTGAGGGCGGTAGTGCCAGCCTCAGGGGGCGGCAGTGCCGCCCTACCATGCTGATTCCAAATCCAGCACTGCTTCCTGTGTCATCTTCAAAATTCTTTTTCTTGTTAAAACCTACTTGCAGCTTTGTCTAACTCATTATCTTATACAGTTTCTTATCAAGTCTTATTTATATTGCATAGATGGACCAAGGTAAAAGGAAGGTGTTGACAACTAAGCAAAAGGTCAAGAGAGGTAGGGGACAGGCGAGCTATAACCCCAGAGACAGAAATCTTGATGAAGACCTTGCTGAAGAGGAAAATATTTAGAAGATGGGAAGAACCATTCGAGTGTGGCCTGATTCTCCTCTACACATTTTAGAGTTTTATAGCAGCTACATGAGAGATAACACTGATAGGTTCGATCTCATTCCTCCCCAAAATAGTGATGATCATAGAGTTGTTGATTATTCTATGAGTTGTAAGAAGACTGGTGAAGCCAGAGAGATTGATCCCTACTCCTCTGACAAATCAAATGGCACTGATTATAGATTTTGGAATGCTTTTCAATCTGATTTTTATTCTACAGCCATTCTATCCAAGTCAAAGGGCAAGATTAGCAAGATGTAGTACATTGACTTTGATGACTTGGAGAGCAGAGATGATCATCAATTTGCTACAACAATCAAGACCTGTGACCGCTTTGAGATGACAGACATCATGAGTTTCAGGTATTATTGGAATAGGGAGATTCTTGCTCAGTTTCATGCTACTTACTATTGGAATAGGAAAGTGGATGAGCTTCATTGGATGACTGATGGGCGACATTATCGCATTGACTTTGTCACCTTTTGTCGTATTCTTAGTTTTGGACACATCCACAGGGGATATGAGAGGATACATAATGAGCGTCGTTTTGAGCCAATGGAAGTAAGCTTCATGTGAGAGGATCAAAATCTTGCAGTTCTTGATTGGTCAAGAACAAAGCTCAAGAGCTTCTATTACATCATGAACAATCTCTTTAGGATCACTCTCAACCCTAAAGACAATGCAACAGATTTGAATGGCTATATCACTAATGTGTTGTCTAGGTTTCCCAGCAGTGAAAAGTTTAATGTTCTAAGATTCATTTGGGTTGAGCTAGCATATGCCATGGATGATGGGAGAAGATCTTTGCCCTATGCTCCTTACCTCATGTTTATGATTGAAAGAGTGACTGGCATGTGGTTCCCTAAGGACTATGAGCACACTATTTATAAGATCAAAAAGACACATGGTGGCTTAGGGGGACTTGGCTCAGCTACTCAGCACACTGGTTCTAGAGGACTTGGAGATAGTGGAGCAGTAGGCTTTCACTCTTCTAGAGCTAAACACAGAGATATTCCTGAGCCGTCCAGGGCTAGGGAACAAAAGAACTCTAAGTGGGGAAAGATGAGTGCATGGATGAAGGTAATCTTTGCTCATTGTACATATGTTTCTTAGACTGCTTATGAGGATAGAATGGAGAACAGAGAAGCAGTGAGGCATGCTAGGGAGATGGCAGGGCTACCACCACTTCCACCAGTGTAGCCACCACCTCAGTTTCCTAACTTGCCTCGCCTTTCTTCTTCCGATGAGGAGCAGGATCAGGCAGATGAGCACCATGATGAACAGCCAGATGATCAGCAGCATGGACACTCATATGAGCCATTCAGTTAGTACTATGGGTACCCACAGGGACAGCATTTTGAGGAGCCCCCAAGTTAGCAGGACCTTGGTGCAGAGATTCACCCTACAGAGGCCGATCCACAGGTTCAGGCAGCTTTGCTTCGCACATATTCCAGGAGACTGCATCCTTCGACGGATCAGCCAGGGCCTTCTACATTAGCTGGGGCAGCACCTCCACGACATTCAGCATGCTTCACTTCACACACCCACATCGCCGGACATGCCCACGTCGACTCCGATAGTGATGAGTGATCTCTCTGCTATTTCTTCTCTTTTTGGTACTTGATGCCAAAGGGGGAGAAAATTAGAGGGGTCAACAGTTTTTCGATGCCATATGTTCTTCACTGCTGCGCTTGATGTTCAGATACGATGAGAGTAGTTGTTAGGTTGTGAGTTTGAGAGTCGCTCAAAACTCTATTTTATGAAATTATGCTACTTTGTGACTTTATTTGCTTTGGATATGGACATGTATTCATGGTTACAATTTTAGCTTATCATATTCTATGTTTAAATTGTTTTATATCCATATGATCTGCTGTAGAAATCTGATTGTTACCTGACTGACATAGTCAGGACGGCAGTGCCGCCCTATGGGGCCGGCAGTGCCGCCCTCTGTTGTATCAGCCGAAATCTTATGTGCTTGAACTGATAAAACCTGTCATATGCATCAAGTTCATTCCTATGACACTTTGTTCAGCACCCCACAATAGGCATGGATGTAGGGAGAGGTTTCCATCACACCTAAACTGTGAATCATGGTCTTTCATGCAAATTTGAGAATTCAAATCTTTATTCACATATTTTGGGGGAGGCTCCTACACCCATGGTTCAAAAATCTCAGTTTATATTTTATATCATTTGTAAGCTCTAATTGGGTTGTCATCAATTACCAAAAAGGGGGAGATTATAAGTGCAATCAAGCCCTATTGTGGGTTTTGGTATTGATGACCACCAAATTAGAGGACTAATAAGATTTATCGAGATGACAAGCAGGAAATCAAAGAATAAGGATGATGTACAGGTTGCAGGTGTCCTAATTACAAAAGGTGGCTAGACCTAGCTCAAAGGAGGTTTAAATTCTTTTATGTGTTGAATTTGAGTTTAGGGAAAGCCGTACTATTAAGAGGGATTTTAGGACAGTTGGTCAACTGTTGAATCAGATGCTCAAATTCATAGATCTACATCCTCCCACCTAGTCAAAACAGCCAGCCAAATTTGATATCCTATTACCTGTTTTGGCTAGGGCGGCAGTGCCGCCCGGTTAATAGCGGCAGTGCCACCCTTAGCTGACCGTTGAGCTCAAAGGATATTTATACCCTTCAGGCCCGGCCCACAACAGTCATCTTCTCCACTGAGTCATTCAGCTCAAAAACAGACAGAACCAAAGCTCACCTCTCTCCTCCATTGTTGCTCCTCCATCCCTCAAGCTAATCCTTGATTCCAACCATCAAAACTTGAGAGAAAAGGCAGCAAAACTCGATTAGAGAGAAGGTCCACTGATTCCCAAAGTCTAAGAGCATTTGGTTCACGTTTGGCCAGCGGTTCTAGGGTTTGTTACTCTTGGAGCTTGCTCCTAGCCGGCTAGGCGTCGCCCTTGTGCTTGCCAACTTGTGTGACAGCCTTGGGAGGTTTGTAACCTCATTCAAAAACTAAGAAATCACCCCTCACTTCAAGAGTTCACTCTCTTGATTTGAGAACGAGGGTAAGGCAAGCCTTGGTGGCAAGCTCAAGCCTTTTGTGGCTTCCTCAACAACGTGGACTTAGGCAAACCTTAGTGGTGAGCTAAACCATGGGATAAATCTTGTGTCTTGCGTGCTTCATCTTTACTATACTTGCAGTTCATCTTATTGCTAGCTGTTGCTAGGGTTTAGTTGCTCGATTCATTGTTGTGTGAAGTTTTTGTGGTATCCAGTCTTTGAACTGGATCTTGGCTTTATATTGTAGGATTAAGCAACTAGTGGGGTCAGATTTATATCTGTTAAATCTCAACTGTGTTATATTATTTTTCGTAGAGCGGCAGTGCCGCCCTGTAAGGCCGGCAGTGCTGCCCTCTGTTCTAACAGAGTTTTGAGTTGAATTTTTTATAGGCCTATTCACCCTCCCTCTAGGCCTTCTTTATCTTCCTGTAGATCCTATAGACGTCAACTGGTTGACCATAAGTCTAGTAATCCTTAGGAAAGTCGTCATTACCATAGCCTTCTGTTACCTATCCAGGATTTTTATCTAAATAATAAAAATAAACAAGCGTAAGTACATGTCGTACTTAACAAGTGTAACATGGGGTTTATGAGGCTCAAAAGGCTTAACACAGGTTTAACAATATTCAGCTTTTAGTTATCATAATTTTAGCATAAGAGTAGCAACAAGTTGTTTCAATCCCAAAGTAAAACACATGAACAATGTAAACATGAATAATGAATAGCATAAACCAATAATTCTTAGTGATCATCTATTCCATAAATGTTCTAAGGCCGCTTGTGACTGTGAACACAGCTGATATATTAGTTTTACACTCTACAGAGGTTGTACACTTTCACTGTGAGTCATGATTTACCCTTTTGCCTGAGGTCACGAGCCTCTTAACCCACTACTAAGGAAGATCGATAGGGTTAACTACGAAGCCTTTCAAAGATTCGTCTAACAAGTTAGAGCCATTAGATTCACTTGGTAAATAGATGTAGAGCCCCCCTTCTCAATGGCACATTGACACGCAACCTATACTCATAGGGATAGAGGCCGCACTATACCCGATTCGTCAAGCTATTCTTACACCAATAATGATAACCACTAACAAGCTAGAAAATATTCTCATACTGAGCTAAAGCTAGAGCCATGTAGCCCTCACAGCTGTACTGTAACTCCCAGATGATCACTTACAGATACGTCTTTAGAGAGAGAAATCTAGAGCACCATAAAATAGTCCAATGCTCTAGCCCCCTTGTTCTATGTTGCTATAAAATTATATTTTATAGTTTATTGCATATACCATTAGTCAAGTTATAAGATCATGGTTTAATTGAGCACTAACAAAGCTACCCAATGCATACCGCATAGGTGACAAGGTATAAGTTTAATTCTAGGGAATCCCTATCAAGGTGACACATGCAACATGAATTAAATGTATTAAAGTGAATAGGAAATAAGGATAATCCCATACTATACTTGCCTTGAACAAAACGCTCTTGCTGATCGTGCTCGTCAAAGTAATACTCTTGTTCTTCCACGAATTGCTCACCATCTATATTCAATAATCACAGCAACATACAAGCATCCAGAAGTAATCATGCATAGCAAACAAAAGCTATAGATTAGAACGGTACACCAATCAGCATAAAATTAAGATGAAAAGTTTGTAAAACGAATCTACGTCTCACTACGAACACACACGCGAAGATCATAAAAATCAGAGCTAAAACGAAGAAGTTATGAATTAAACATGATTTCCTTTAGTAAAATAATAGATTAAATCTAACCTCGAATTTTAAAAGTTGAAAACATACTTAATAGTATTATTAACATGTAGATTATGGAATTATGAACATAACCCAGTTGAACGGATCAAATCAGAGTTAAAACAGAGATTTTATGGCCTACGGAAGATGGTGGCAGTCTTGTAAATAGATGAAACTTGATTTTCGGATTTAAAATAATTAAAATCTGGTTTTAAACCAAAATAAGGACTGCGGGCATGATTTAAAGAAAAGTCAGGGGCTCTTTAGAATAAAAACAGGGACTGCGGGTTGAGATCCAAATAGTTATAAGGGCCTTTTTGCAAAAGCGACCGACGAAGGGGTATCGGGTGATACCGGCCATTGGATTAGACTCGGGCGACCAGGATTGATTCGAGAGGGGGAAGTGGCCGACGACGAGCTGGTTTGTGGTGGCGCCATGGCCGGATCGGCAGCGCTAGCGATTCATGGCGTACGATCCACGACTGAGAGAAACAAGGCCACGGGGAGAGAGGAAATCAAGGTAAACTCACCGAAACCAAAAACAAGAGCGGGGAACCGACGATGGCGCGCGGCGGCTGCTCAAACCCAATGATGGCGGCGGAGCTTAGGGTTGCGGTGACTGCGAGCTCTGGGCGAGGGCGAAGGCTTGCTCTAAGGCAGGATAGGAAGGCGGTGTGGGCTCGGGCTACTATTTTATGGGCGGAGTTGGCTTGGGGTTCATGCTAGGCGCGGCGTAGTAGAGGCAGTCATGGCAGCGCGGTGGAGTCCGGCTCAGACACGAGCGAGGAAGACGACGCTGACATGTGGGCCCAGGCTTCCAGCGAGAGAAAAGGCACGGGGCCGCGATGTCAGTGAGAGAGAAGGGGAAAGGAGGGCGCGACACGGCATGCGACTGGGCCACGTGCTGGGCCGAGCTGGTTGGGCCGCTACGGGAGAAACGAGGCGCGTGGACGAGACTGGGCCGGCGTGGAGAAGCAGGCCAGCAGGCCAGAAGCTAGGAGGAAGAAGAAAATTCTTTTTTATTTTCTAAACTAATTTCCAGACAAATTTTGAATGCAAATTCAAATCAATTTAAAATCTGAGTTCAAACCACACAATACAAAAATAATATGCAGCAGCATAAATGCATAAAAATGTAGATAAACCTATATTCGATTTTATTTTTAACAAAATTATTATTTTCCTAAATTTAAATGCTCACAAAAATACATAATGAATTCATTTTCTTCTATTTTAAAATCATGCAAATTTTAGGGTGTTACACACACTTAGCAAAACCTCAGTTGCACGTAGATAGATTACTTTATTGCATAGGTTTTGATAAGTGGAAATTAGAGGAAAGAGTTTATCTTAGAAATTTTGAAAGTTTAATTCATCCCCCTCTTAGGCATCATGGTCTCTACAAGTGGTATCTGAGCTAGTTGGCTCAATTTGAATCTTTGGCCTAACCATTGTAGAGCCGATGTTATTTAGAGATAGAAGGATGGATACCTCTAGGGCTTTCTCACCTTGATGGAACTAATTTCCCCTATTGGAGTGCTAGAATGGCTTGTTGTCTAAAAGCAGTTGATCTAGATATTTGGGGAGTCACTCGTGACAAAATGAAACCCTTAAAAACAATCCTAAGAAAGCCATCGCAAGTTGATCTAGGTGTTTGCAGATGTATAATTAAGCACTCGAAGTTAGGGTCTCACAAACCGGTGAATAGCGATTGTTCAATGACAGAATAATCTAAGCAAAATCCAATGCTAAACTATTTATCTAGTTCTATTCTCTTGGACACACCATATCATCTGGGAAGGTTGGATCTTGTATGGAATGTCTCTAGAACCACTAGAATTTCTCACTTATTATCGGATGATTTTCCCACCCTCTAGTGGATCGTCTAATAACCATGGATTTCTTCTGGACCTTCTCTGGAGCCACCTTTTCTTCTAGTACTGGCAATTAACACCTAGGATCATCCGATGCATTAGTATTCCAAAAACGCGTTATGTCTATGTTCTAAAGTGAGGTATCTATCAAAAAAGAGTTGTTAAATCTACCACGCCATTTCTATGAAACTGTATTACACAATATAAATTATAAGAGTTGAGATATAGATAGTGAAGAGAGTTTAAAAGATGCTCAATATTTTTTTGCAAAGGTATCCTTGATTCTACACTCCCCACTATCTTTATGGAGTACCTAAGCAAGAGTAGCCCCCTGTTGCAAATAAGTGCTCTCTACTCCAAACAACTATGGAATGACACATCACTCCTAGGGCATCACCATTGGTGAGACAAAACCGGTAGTGATAGTGCATCACAATTTGTTGAACTACACAACTAACTCAACTATTCATGGCAATCCACCAAAACCAATTGGAGGCTCAAACCAGCAGTGATACCTCCTCCCCTAGCCATTGTGGCCAACTAGTCTTGATGGGTCAAGCAACACTACACCACACCCCGATATTGGACAACAACCAATATTAATGTTGATGCATTATTACGAGGTTTTAGCTATAAACCACTAGTGATATGCTCTTGTAAATAATAATTTATCTCCCTAACCTTGCTCATGTAAGGAGAGGAGCTTTGTTCTTGGGTGCTTGTGGCTTGGAAGGGACCCAAACTTTTGAAAAATTTGGGGATTCAATGTAGTACTCTAATCCAAGCTCTCCAAGGTTAGTAACATCATCCTCACTTGTATTTAGATTTAGGTATTTATTTTCTTTAGATTTGGAGAAATTGGGGTTTTGAAAAAAATATTGACTCTATTTCTCAATATAACCTCTAATTTTAAAGTTGATTTTGGAAAGGATGTAGTTATAATTCAAGGTGTAATCTCTCTAATTCTATACTACGTTTGCTTTAAATTTGGATATTTTGTTTTGCCAGAGTAAAGAATCTAGAATGATCTTGAGCTCTTTTTGAAGTAGATTTCAATTACCCCATTGTAGATGTTAGGATATTCGTGCAAGTCTACTTTATTGTCGTGGTCATTCTCAATTTTTGATAATGGTAGATGAACAATAAATGCTAGGGTACTATTTCCTTCTTCTTAGATTGATAGTCATGCCCATTAAAACATGTGTATGTTAATATTTATTTACATACACTGCTCCCTCCATTCCAAAAAGAATGGCGCTACGTGCTGGTCAAATTCTCTCAACTTTGACTAGCTTTATAAAAAAATAAGCAACATTTGTTTCCCTAAATAAATTTATTATGAAAGTAATATTTAGCGATTCATCTAATGATACTAATTATGTATTATGGATATTAATATTTTTTATATATAATGGGTCAAAGTTAAAAATATTTGACTTCTACGGACGGAGTAGCCATCATCAAGAATTTTTAGATGAACTAAAATGAAAAATTGAAAAAAAATATATATTTAAATTATATCAAAATTACTATCCCCATGGTTAGCATTGCACCTGTGGCAATGGTTTTCAGTGTTACCTACGGTTCTGGATTTGATAGTAACCACACTAGCCTGGTTAATAACTTGATTTTTATTGATTTAGCTTTATGTGATAATTTTGTCGTTTACTAAATGTTTTATCGTAATATTTTGTCATTTACTAAAAGTTTTTGTCATAATCTTTTATCGCAAGCTAGATGTCAGTAAATGATAGAGAAATTGGACTTAATCAAAGTTATTAGGAAAAATGAATTAAAAGGAAAGTAAAGCATCTTACTTTTTTTTGGATAATAAACCGGATGATTTGACTAGTCAACACCTTTTGAGAGCTCCATCGATTATGCTCAGGGGCGGATCCAGGGCCCGGGCTGCTCGGGCTGTAGCCCGGGGCGAGTCCATGTAGCCCCTGTAACATATGTGGTGTTTAGCCTAAAAAACTATGATCTTAATTAGACAAAAGAAGACCGAATCAGCAGCTCAGCCCGGGGCGCAGCCCCGTTCTGGATCCGCCCCTGATTATGCTCACATGCATAGTATTTGGAAAGCACCCTAGTCCCTAAATGACAAACATCAAGTAGTGGCACCTCTGCTATAAATAGCTCAAGCCATCTAGCGACGGCTAGTATCGTGTCTTCCTCAGTGGCGGTGGACACGGCACACACACAGACACAGAGCTTTGCACTCTTTACTTCATTGTGAACGTGAAGCGAGCATACAACAATAGATCGAAACCCAATGAGGCATCCACTCTTCACCATCTTATTAGTTGCTCTATCCTTGCTGTCAGTGTCAGCGATGGTAGCCCAAGACCGGCAGGAAGGCGACCGGGTGGGTTTCCTCCCGGGGCAGCCGAGAAGCCCTGCTGTGTCACAGTTCGCCGGGTACGTCACCGTGAATGAGCACAACGGGAGGGCGCTCTTCTACTGGTTCTTTGAGGCTCAGACGTCACCGGCTCAAAAACCTCTCGTGCTCTGGCTCAATGGAGGTTGTTAATAAGAATTGATTAATGTTCAGCTTTCTGTTGGTTCTTTCTTGTGCTTTTGCCTTTATTTGGCGCTGTAGTTCGCGATACACGTCGACCACGGATGTTGTTCAACCAAACGTCCTCAGACCTTAATATATAGCCTTGCTTAGTTATGGTCATTTTTTTCTACTGCAAAAGTTGATTGGTATTCTTAAAGCTTTGTGTTCTTTAATTTCTCTAACATTTTCCATGCATTTCGATATTTTCTTGCACTGTGATCCTCTAACATAACCTTTTTCAATCAATTTTCAGGTCCTGGTTGCTCATCTGTAGGCTATGGAGCAGCTTCTGAGCTGGGGCCTCTCTTGGTCAATAGCAACGGAACTGGTTTGGAGTTCAACAAATTTGCATGGAATAAAGGTTTACTTCTCTATCTCCTTGCTCTCTGCTACTTGAATGGTGTCGTGTTCATCTTCTGGTCACATCATAGGGTCATAAGGCTTTATTGAACCTCCGGGTGCGCCACCGCACGCTCCTGTCTATGTTGAACTGTTAATTGGTTGGGTCATCACTCTGACCAAATTGGCTCAACATAGCATCCTTGAACGGGCAGTGGTCAGTGGTGTTGAGTTGTTAGTTTGGTCGATCGATGTACGTGGTAGTTTTGTGGGAAGTGTAGCACATTCACACCCCTCCAGGAAAAAATATTATTGTATTCTCTTTTTAATAAAACTTGTGTTTTCAAAACTTTAAAAATACTTTTGTTTTCTCCAAATAAAAACTTATGGCAAAATTTCACCTTCTGAATAAAAAACGCATATAGTTGATGCCTCACCATGTTTTACATAACTACCCCACCTTGTCTTTTAAATCGCAATTAATTTCAGTTCTTATTTTTCTACATTAGCATGCAACTCAGTTTTATAACACCTGATGACCTGAGCTCCTAGAGAAACAGGGATGCACCGAACTTGTTTTTACCCACAATTTTTCTTTTGTCCACATTAGCACAGAGTTCGTGATGTTCAGAGTAGTTTAAATTTTTTTCCTGTTACTCATTTTTCGTTTGCTTGGTTGAAATTTCAATCAGAGGCCAATTTGCTGTTCTTGGAATCCCCCGTTGGTGTTGGCTTCTCATACACAAATACTTCTTCTGACCTAGACAACCTCGATGATCGCTTCGT
>NW_027097703.1:0-40000 GCF_019320115.1 Miscanthus floridulus | reverse complement strand
CTGTAGGTACTCGGTCTGCCTGAGTGCCTCGATCAGGTGACCCTGGTTGCGAACGGCCTTCTTCTTGAACTCCTCCAGCTCCTGAGTCAGGGTCTTGTTCCGAGATTGGATCTTCAGCATATCAATCCCCTTGGATCTCTCTCTGTCTCCTCTACGGTTGAACTCAGCCTTCTTGTCGTCCAACTCACTCTGCAACTCCAAGACCTTGCTGTCGAGGTAGTAGTTCCTGTTGCCTAGGTCGGTTGCTTTGTCCTGTAAGTCAGCGACCTTGGCTCTGTGGTCCTCCTCACGATGGTTGAGCTCGTCCTGCTGCTTGGCAACTGTCTCCAGTAGACTAGCTCGCTCCTGTGCTCCCTACGAGTCTCGCTCCTGGTACTCCCACCGGAGGGCCTAGTCCTGACATCTCCTCTGCTCCAGCTGGGTCACGTACCTATCCTGCTCCAATAGGTGAATAGCTGAGACACGAAGGCATCTATCCTCCTCGGCAAGGATAACTCTGCCTGCTGTGAAACTCTGCTCACTGGGGGTAAGGCTGAGGTCGAGGGCCTGGGGAAGTAGACGGAACTCTGTCGTCTTCAGGTGCTCGTAGTGGTCCCTCATCACTCTGCAAAGTGCCTTGTGTGAGATAGCTCGCAGTCCCTCCTCGACTATGTCCTCTATAGTCAACTCGGTGAAAGCTGGGACAGAAGGTAAGGTAGTGCTAGCTGGGAACTTCACTGAGGTAACAATCGGTCCTTCGATTCCTCCTTCCTTAGCTGGCTTCCTAGTGTAGGTGACCTTGACAAGCTCGTCGGGGACACCTAACGTGACGAGAACTCGGCAGAGGGTCTGTGCAAAACCCCTGAGCTCACGTAGGTCAAAGGTAAGCTTGGCGTGGTCCAGAGGTAGCGGTCCTAGAGGCAGCCAGTCAACATTCGTTGCCATCTGCATGTTTTAAGAAACAGGTGTTAGCAGGTCAATAATAGATAAGCCTTGCATAAAAGTAAATGTAGGGTTGGTATATAACCGATAGAAGGGCTGTTCATATCCTATTCTATCGTCCATTTCTGAGGGTTTCGTCCTATGGTCAAGTATGGCTCTGATACCAACTGAAACGACCCCGATTTTCGCGAAGGGAAATCCACAGCATCGAAGTGTAACAAGATCGTTGTAGATCATATTACCCAAATTCTAGTCGAATATCACATCCATACAACGATAATATCAGAGTACAAATAGTGCGGAATTACATAATTTATTACATCGCCGCATTGGCGGAATCAAAAGCAGCATTCATTTAGAACAGCTTGAAGATAAGATCGCCAAACTCGAGCGTAGGCACGAACCCCTCATCCGTCAAACTCCTCGGAGCTATACTCCTCAGCAGAACCTACGTGCCAAAATTTATCAGTACGATTTGTACTGGCCACTCCCATCCCTATGAGCATTGCTTTGTGGAAATTGGATGCAAGTTGGATATAAGCAAAATGAACCTATAAGGCTAGGGTTTCCTATGCAGTAGCATATCAAGTAAATAATAGTTTGTCAAGTTTTAACACCATTCCCACACACATTCCACTCCATTCCCTTTTCTGAGCCAGGTTTTGATCCTGGGATCGACATACCACCATCTCCACACCATCTCCACACCATCACCATACCATAACCATACCATCGCTCAGTCGATAGGCCAACTCCCTCTCGGCACTATCTTAAGGCCCGTAGCCCCTAGCTACGACCGACACTCTTTCACGGGGGAAGAAGAGAAGGACTCATCTCACTATCTAGTTTAAGCGAAACCCAGGAAAGGTCCATAGCCGACAAGTCGGCACATGTATCGATCGATCAACCATACACTCTGTAGAGGTTTTACATAACCACAAGATCCGCCTTCCACGCTGACCGTCGTCAACTAGGCTGATTCTGACTGCTTGCTAGCCTAGGATAATGCCACTCTACCATTCAGCCCTGGTTCACCCCAAGTCAAGTCTGGAGTGGCTAAAACTGTGAGTCATGAGCCGGGTCCACAAGGTCTCCATGAAGTCTCGAAAGGGTGTGGGGGAAATCCTCCGTGCCCCGTACCTCCTTACACTATCCGCTATCAACCTAGCAGTAGTGGCAATATCCTACCAAGTAGTCCAGCCGTCCCGCACCATATAGGGCGAGTGGTACGTAAGGCTTCCCGGTGAATCTGAGTACTAGTAAGTCCTTAGGGATGACCAAGCCAGAATGTCTCCATCAGGGTTTCCATTTACCATGCCACCACAGCACCTCCATCCCGGGCTCCACCCGTCACAGGTTCACACCCAGGTCCACCTCATATACCATTTACCCACCACAAGTATCCATTTCCAGGGGTGCCCAGGTAGCATCCCATAGCAAGACTTGCCCCAGGCTCGTCGTATACTCCAACTTGGTCGACACAACCCTCACCCTCCACACACCTAAGTCACACACGCAGCACTCTCCCCATGGTCCAGATAATACCAGTATCCACCACGCACGTAGTATAAGCGTAGTAGAAGTATGAGTAATGAAATGTATAGCAGTAAGCGTGTGTCTAGCCTAATAGCAGGGTATGCAGGGGTAAGGTTGCGCCAAGGTAAAGGCTTTCAAGCAAGCATACTACCATGCAAGTCCTATCATAGTATGATTATAACAGTAAAGTAAATCAATAACAGTTCTATATTAGCCATGCGTAATAGGTGCTACGAGATTGGGTGGGATGTGGCACCTTCAGTGTAGTCGTCTCCGTTCTCCTCACGGTACTCACGGTCCTCGTCTGTCAGGTTCTCCTCCGAGTCTGCAACGTTTGCATTATAGTCGCGTTAGCGACGTCTATAGAGTAGCACAAAGAAGCAATGAAAATTCAAAAGAGTCAAATGCACTCAAACATGAGTTCATTGCGTAGAGCTTGATTTTAGATGAATTTTGGTCCTGGTCTCGTATTTTTCCGAGGTCGTATGAATTAGTTATGAATTCCTGAAGTTTAAATCCTTTCTGAAATTGAATAAAGGCTGAATTAATCCTGGGCTGACATGTGTCACGGTGTCACTGGTCAACGTGGCATGCTGACGTGAGCATGACGTCAGCATGACATCATCGTCTCGGTTTCGAGCTGACAGGTGGGTCTAGGGGCTCTTGGGTCGCAGACATGTGGGTCCCTCGTGACGTCATCATGACGTCAGCATCTGATGTGTGGGTCCAGCATGTCTGTGTTGCTGACATGTGGGGCCAGGTCAACGGTCAACATTGATCGGTCAATGGTCAATACGTGCCGGGTCTCAAACGGGCCTTGGTGGGCTCGGGTCGGGCCGGTGTGGGCCAGGTCGGGCCGAACACGTGGCGTGCTGTGGCGCAGCCACGTCACGATCGTGGGCTCTTATTAGGCTTCGTCCGCAGCACGGCTCACACCGTGTGGCTCACGGTGGACTAGCGCTCCTGGTCCATGGTCCTAAGGCAGGGTCCATGGTGGACCGAGCCCATCGTCATTTCTCCTTGGCTCGGCTCATGTGCACCGGGTGCAAGGCTGCGCTGCTCACCTTGCCCCTTCTCCTCTGTTCTTCCACGGCGCGCTTCTACCGGCGACGTGCTCATCGGCGAGCTCCTGCAATGGTTCAGGCATCCAATAGAGGTGGGGAAAAGCCTCCCTGTGCCATGGCGACTGCAATGGTGGAGTCAGGGCGACGGATGGTGCATCCTAAGTCACTGGTCATGGCGAACGGCGGCTCAAGCACAACCGGCGTGCAGGAATGGTGCGGGTGCAGCGGCATTGGCTGGCTCTGTGGTGCGCATGGGCGTCACAATGCTCCAGCGGGCATGTTGTGTAGGTCGAGGGGTCCTCTAGGGCCTCCGGTGGCTTTGGCCACGGCGGACGGCCTTCCGATCACGTCGGCGGCGTCGGTGTGGGGGCTATGGCCTCGGAGAGCGTCACAGTGGGGCGTGTAGGCTCCTACGGATCCGTGTGGACGTGGCGAGGGCGTCCAGAGCTCAGGGCAGGACTTCCGGTTTCTAGGTGGCCGGTAGGGTCTTCCCGGCGGCCACGACGACATGGTGACGATGGCGAGGCGCGCGGGTCACTATGGGCTCCTGCGGGGTGGTTACGGTGTGCGCGTGAGTTACCCGTGGCTTCAGCGAACGGAACGGGCGAGTCAAGGAGGCGCCAGGTGCTCCCGTCGGTACTGGCCACAGCGGTCGGTGCTCGGACCGGTGGTCGGGTGCTCGGACCTGTGGTCTCGTGCTCGGACTGGTGGTCGGGTGCTCGGACTAGTGGTCTGGTGCTCGGACCAGTGGTCGGGTGCTCGGACCGGTGGCTACGTCATTGCGGCGGCGTTGCGAGCGCGGCATGCGGGCTCGGCTACGGCGTCCGGGGAACCTGGAGAGGCCTACAGCGCCCAAGGGCTCGAGGATGGTCACGGTCAACGTGAGTGTGCTGTGCTAGTGTGCCTAGAGGCCGGGGATGGCCTTGGCCTACGCGCTCACGATATGGAGCACCATGGCCGGAGTAGCAAGGTCCAGTGGCGAGTAGGGAATGAACCGGGGCTCACCGTAGGTGTTGTGGAAGAGGGGATAGTGGTGCAGTGACGAGTTGCGGCCGTGTAGCTCCGAAAGCAGTGCCGTGCAGTGCCGACCCGCGACCGTGATGACGACGACGGCGTTGCCTTTGGCTCCGGCGACTTCGGCAGCGTGCGGGGCTCCGATCCTCCTCTCACGATCTCCTTCTCGGCCCTCTACTCTCGGTGTGGTGCGGCTGCTGGGCCACCAAGCGGCGACGGAGGCTGAGGGAGAAGCTAGGGCGCCGGGCGTGAGCGGCGTGCGGGCTGGCTTTATAGCCGAGTGCCATGCCTCCCAGGGCGGATGGCATCGTGCGGTGGAGGCGTGTGCATCGCATCAGACGGTGGTGTGGGGTTGCGTGGGCGCGGCGCAAGGGGACAGGGTCATGCCCCGGGCGTGACCCCCTGGCCCGCCCCTGCCACAGCTATCGGGCGCCGGTCGCGTAGGCGGTTGAGGCGTGGGTGAGGAAGACGACACTGTAGACGGGGGGTGCGGCTGACATGCGGGGTCCAGCGGTCAGTGGCTGCGAGCGAGGCAGACGGGTGCGCGGGCGTGGGCGACGCGCTGGGCCGGCTCGTGGGCTGCGTACGGGCGCGCCGGCGCAAGGTGGGCGCGGTTGGGCTGGCTGGGCCGCGAAGCCGAGCAGCCTGGGCTGCGAGGCCTTCTCCCTCGTTTCCTTTTTCTGTTTTTCATTTCATCTCTTTTGTTTGAATTCGAATTTGGTTCTAGAATTTGAATTCCAAATTGGTGCACCTAATTTATTGGAGTTGTTAAGCATATCATAACTCAAATAGAAATCCAAATCACATTCAATGTATGCAACACTTATTTGTTAGAATTTAAATAAACGCAATTAACTAATGACATGCCATGCTTATGTGTTAACTTGGGTTGGGGTTAGACCTAATGCATTTCTTAGGTTGGGTTACTATACATGACACTCATCATTACATGGAAGTTTTTAAGAAAAATTTTGTAGTTGGTATTTTCAGTGTGTGGATTTTTGGGTTGTTACAATTAGGCTCTGCCGCGCCTTGCGCGGTGCCGCGCCATGATGCGTGGCGCGTCACCGCCACGCCCTGATCGATGGCGCGACTGAGCCGGCCACGTCACCGGTCAGCGGCATGTTCGCTGCCACGTGGGTAGCCTAGCCGCACCCCCATGCATGGCGCGGCAGCGTTAATTTACCGCGCCATGCGAATAGGCGCGGCCAAAAATGTTAGATTTGGAAAAAAAAATTAACAGTGTTAATTTTTAAATTAGTTTAAAAATGTGTTAAAAATAAAAAAATTTCCCAAGGGTCCTTTCCCAGACGCGGTGCACCCGTCAAGGAACTAGTACCAGGCCGGCAGGCCCATCATAGTTGATCTGAGACTTGAGCGCCGACCCTAGGAGTAGGGCACGAGGTGCGACGGCCGAGGGCCCAAGCGGAGGAGGGGCCCAAGCCCAGGTATACAAACCCCCTAGGTTCTACAGTTCATTAGGTATTAGCAAACTAATGAGAAGAGAAATATAGAACTGGCCAGGCGGCTCAAAACGACAACATCGGCATTTCTTTCCTAGTTTTCTTTTCCCACGGCCCTCGGGTAGAGAGGAGGCAAGGAACCACGCTGCACACAGGACACTCTGATCGTGAGTTCGCGACGTGCGTCTTACACACGCGGAGCTGCCGAGCCACGTCGCCGTGAAGAGCTAGACTACCGGAGACACGGACACGGCGCACGAAGACGGCGACCAGGCAGGGCTCCACGATGACAACATATTGATTCTTGTCTTTTTATGAACTGCGATCACCGAGCAGTTGTTTAGGCCCAAGGTATTTTTTCCTTTTTATTTTTAATTCAAATTAATTATTTGTATAGTATTTCAAACTTCTAGTACTTTGTACCCATATAGTCATATTTTTCTTTTAATTTAGGTGTTAGAATTTTAGAATATTACTTAAGAAACATTTGTGAAAAGAAAACGAATATACTGCCCTTTTAATCTACATTGTTCCTCAATAATTATCATACATCTACAAATATATTGTTTAATCTACATTGTTCGTCGATAATTATTAGACATGTTAAATTAAAGATATGTTATTAAATTTGCTTTCGTTTTATAAGTAAAATTAATACATATATATTATAAAATTTTATATATGATCAAGAGGGGCCGGGCCCTTCCGATCCTAGCACCGGCACTGCACTTGCGGAGTGCCCTACCAGACCGTGCGAACTCCAGTACTCCCGTGCACCACCGCGTAGACCGTTGCCGACCAACGCATGGGATTCACTGGCGAATTGCGGTCAGCAGCACTGGCAGTCTGTGGCTGGCATGGCAGTATGGCACCTCGTCCGCGTCCCGGCCGGCTCCAACCCGGTGGGCCGTGCACGCGGCAGGACCGGTCGCTTTCACTCGTTGTAATAGCGCCCGGCCGGCCGCCCGCACACACAAGGAAAACAGCAACCAGAACAAACGGGGGCGCGCGCAGTCAACTCCTCGGCCCCCGCGACTGGCCGGCCAAAGGGCCCAGAAAAATGCTGCACGGCCCGGCCCACTCCGCTTCGCCGGCGACAGCCGCCGCCGCCGCCGTGCAGCCGCTGGTGGTGGCGCTCAACTGCCTCGAGGACCCGTCGCTGGAGCAGGAGGCCCTGTCGGGCGCCGCGGCAGTGGAGCACGCGCCGCTCTCGGCGCTCTGCGCGGGGCGCGTCGAGGCCGCCGCCGCCGTGCTGCTCCCGTCGCTCGCCTTCCTCCCGCGCGCCGCGCAGCGGAGGCTCCGGCCGTGGCAGCTGCTGCTCTGCCTCGGCTCGCCCGACCGCGCCGCGGACGCCGCCGCCGCCGCCGAGCTCGGCCTCCGCCTCGTCCACGTCGACGCCAACCGCGCCGAGGAGGTCGCCGACACCGTCATGGCGCTCTTCCTGGGCCTCCTCCGCCGCACCCACCTGCTGTCCCGCCACGCCTCCTCGTCGTCCCCGACCACCGGGTGGCTCGGCTCCGTGCAGCCGCTGTGCCGGGGCATGCGACGATGCAGGGGGCTCGTGCTGGGCATCATCGGCGTCAACGCCGCCGCGCGGTGCCTCGCCACCCGCAGCCTTGCCTTCCGCATGAGCGTCCTCTACTTCGATCCGCTGTACGAGGTACCGGATCCGCCGCTAATACACTTCCATCCTGTGATCTGCGCTGCTATATTCCAGTTGCCAGTTTTGTTGTTCTAGCCTTCTAGGGTTCAAATGCCGCTGGGCGCCGTGACCCGTGTGCATTATTAGTTAACCTGATTTGGAATTTCTCAAACGTGTTAGCAGATAATTGCTCACTAGTTTCCTGCGTCCTTTCATGTAAAGGTGATCTGCGTTTTGGCTTCTAGTGTATCAATCACACGCCTACTTGTAGATTTAGTGGTCCTATTTTGTTTTTTTGGCCTCGTTGTTGGGCATTAGTTGAACTTCTGGCATGATTATGTTCATGCAGATTGATTTCTGGCAACCAGTATGCTGGAGGTTTATTAGTACCTTTTTCAAAGTATATATAGATCTGAATGTGCTGTGGGTTTGCCTGAACACCTAGTCAAACACTTTGAGAGCTTGACTCTTTTTTCTACCTTTCCACAAGATCTTAACTAGAGAAATTTACATTCAAATGACCATATAAAAACATGTGTTGCTATAAGTAAGTCATAGTCAGGTTGATTTGGTTTCAAAAATAAAATCAGTTTAGAATTATATCCTCAGTTCTGGTACTTTTACTGCAAATTCATAACATTGCTGCAGTTGTATAAGTCTTCATGGTGTTTCTGGATTATTGGCACATGTAATATCGGTAATGAAGTTAAAGCACGATATAGATCTGACCTTGTTAATTGTAATGACATTATGTGAAGGTTACTGGGAAAGTAAAGCGTCCTTCTATTGTATTTCCTTCTGCTGCAAGAAGAATGGATACTCTCAATGATTTGTTAGCAGCAAGTGATCTTGTTTCGCTTCATTGTGCATTGACAAATGATACAACACATATACTTAATGCTGAGCGCCTTCAGCACATAAAACCTGGTAAGACATGCCTTACTTGCTTCCTTGTTTTTTTTTCTTTCTGTTTTAGCCCCTCCTTTTGGCAGTCTCATGCTCTCTGCATTATAATTAGTTTTCTGTTTTCTTCTTCGTGCTATAAGCCTATAATAACACACTGTGGGTGACTACCTTCTGAATGTTGCAGGAGTGTTCATAGTCAACACTGGTAGCTGTCAGCTCATAGATGATTGTGCACTCAAACAACTCTTGATTGATGGCACTATAGCTGGATGTGCATTAGATGGCGCTGAAGGCCCCCAGTGGATGGAAGCATGGGTATGAAACTGGTTTGTTCTTCCCAATAGGCTTCTTTTGGAATTTTGCTTTTACCAAAGTATCTGTTCCATTTCATTTAGCATTTTTAGCTTATCCAGTTCACTCTATTGCTCCCTGTTTAACATACACGAATGGCTCTGTCATCATGGGGATAGGGAAAAATTCAAGCGTTACATCAATAGGAAACTTGGTCTTTATACTCTATGGAGTTTTTCTAGTTTTAGACTATACAAGCAGCTTCTAGCTCTTAGTTCCAAAAGAATGGAAAAATTAAAAATGGTGTCCTATCAGAGATAAGGATAGGCAACTGATGTGCAATATAGTTTCCTTAACTCTGTGCACTTGTGATGCTTGCTTTACTCATTATACGCCAATAGGAAAGTCACCTTTCAACAAATTATTTAATACTAATTATGTGTTCATTGATTGCACAGGTGCATGAGATGCCAAATGTATTAATTCTTCCTCGAAGTGCAGACTACAGTGAGGAAGTGTGGATGGAGATTAGAGAGAAAGCAATCTCAATATTGCAGTCCTTTCTCTATGATGGTGTTGTTCCAAACAATGTTATTTCTGATGAGGATGAAGAGATAAGTGAAGTGGGATGTGACGATGATCAACTTGGTAAACAAGAAAAAGAACATGCTTTACAGATTTGTGATGGTGAACAGCAAACAGAAGAAAGCCAATTAACTGCAGAATATGACAAGAGAAGAGCCATTTCGCAACCTGAAGAGCCTCAAGCTTCTGCACAATCTCATAGTATTGGCTCCAGATCTGAAGGGAGGCGCAGCCGATCTGGAAAGAAAGGCAAAAAGAGACCTGCTCGCCGCAGATCACAACAGAAAATGGATGAATTGTCAACTGTAGAAGGTGGAAGTAACTATTCTTCACGCAGAGACGATGATAACCAAGTGTTAAGTTCTAGTTCACGATTTGCATCGCCTGAGGACTCCAAAAATAAACATAAGTCTTCTGTTGAATCTCCAATGGAGATAATTTCTGAAAATAAGTTGCCTGCAGGGCTTGGTAGAAAGCCTCCTGAGAAGCTAAAAGAAGGTTTTGTTATTGCTCTAAAGACAAGAGATAATTCAGGTTTTTATGTTTCAAGAGAGAGGGTCGCTGGTGGTGGATGGTATCTTGATGTGATACCAAATGCTACAAAGAGGGATCCTGCTGCTCAGTTTCTAGTCACTTTCAGAAACAAGGTATTGTTATTTTTCTTGCCTTTCTTTATCCTTTGTTTTTACTTGAACCGCCAATTTGGATACTGTACACATACAGATACTGATAATATGTTTTATGCTCTTTAGGACACTATGGGACTGCAATCTTTTGTTGCTGGAGGCAAACTATTACAGGTATCTCCTTTTAAATTACTGTTATTAGAAAGTGAGCTCAGTATTCATATGTTTTCATAGTTAGTGAAATAAGGAGGATACTAGGTAAGCACGTATGCTGTGTTTGTGTTTGGTAGCTTGTGACTGATGAATGTTATTGAGCATATGCATTCACATCTGTATTGATCTTACGATTATTGGCACCTTTGTTCCTTGCTCACAGTTATCTACTCGAATGCATGATTTGTTACAGTGTTGCTATCTGCTAAACTGCTCTCCTTGCCTCATCCTTTTAGTTGTTTTTGATGATGTACATGTGTGTGTTTTCATGCTTGCTCCATATCTGCAACTTTAAAAGGTTGAGAAATGGAACTACCAGGTTTCGTTTGTACTAAATCACCCATGATCCATATAGCCCCATATTCGGTGTAGTCGGAACTGAGAAGATACATATATACCCCCAAAGTTTCGTTGGTGTTGTGATGTTTCTAAATGTTGGACTGGCTTTTATTGCATTGTCAGGCTAATAATAAGATGGAGTTCGCCTTCACAACTCATTCTTTTGATGTTTGTGAGAGCTGGATGCTAGAAGGGTCCCTTTCAGAATGCTGCAAACTGGTTAATTGCAAAAATTCTTTGGTACGTTCATTTGTTGCTTCCATTCTAAGCAAGATGAACTTAATATACACAAATATCCCCATTAGTTAGACGAAATGAAATACTTGCATTGATTCTATGTGTTGTTTATACCTTTCCCGGTGGTTAAATTTAAAATTTTCTGTAGGCCGTACTTGAAGTCTATATTGAGGTCCTTGGAGCTCCGAGTGAAGATGGTGTCGTTCGGTGGCTTGATTAATATATCGGGGGTCAGGGCTATGCTATATTTAGAGAACACTTTAAGGCTATGTTATTTCTAGAGAACAATTTAGGACTATGCTGCCAAAGCCACTGGCCCACTGTTGTCCTCGGGTTAGGTCTTCTCTGTGTTTCCTCTTGCCAAGTCTCAGTTTTGGTTGTTGTTCTACTGCATGGACCCGCAGCGCAGAGTCATTGATTTTTTTTTTTGACTGTCTGCTTGTTGTAAGTTGTGTCTGTAATTTAATTATACAGTATGACAAGCACAGTCACTACTCCTTCAAAATTCAGTAGACTGTATGCACTTGTGGATTACTTAGCTAATTTATATTCGGCCTGTTCGCTTGAGCTTATTCAGAACTATACATGGCCTAAGAAGGCAACTTCCTATAGCCAAAACTCACATTTACTAAACTTTGCATAGAGTTGATGTTGGGCCAATTTCTCAAGCACGGTTCTCAGATGATGTTCATGTTCTTCAGCGGTGGTTGAATAGACAAGGATGTCATCAATGAATACCACCACGAACTTATCCAGTTCTTCCATGAAAACCTTATTCATCATGTTCATGAAGTATGCGGGAGCATTCGTGAGTCCAAAGGACACCACGGTAAACTCAAACTGACCATACCTAGTCACAAAAGCTGTCTTCGGGATATCATTTTCTCGAATCTTCATCTGATGATAGCCGGATCTGAGATCAATCTTGGAGAAATACTTGGCACCCCGAAGCTGATCAAGCAGATCATCAATTCTTGGTAGGGGGTACTTGTTCTTGATGGTGACTATGTTCAAGTTCCGGTAGTCAATGCACATTCTCATTGAGCCATCCTTCTTCTTGACAAACAGAACAGGGGATCCCTAGGGTGAAGCACTGGGCCTGATATATCCCTTCGAGATGAGCTTATCAAGCTGTTTCTTGAGCTTAGTCAATTCATCAACTGACATGTGATAGGGTCTCTTGGTAATGGGTCCCGTTCCCGGTAACAGATCAATGATGAACTCTACATCACGGTCTGGTGGCATACCTGGTAATTCTTCAGGAAATACATCGGGATAGTCTCTGACTACTAGCACATCATGAACTATCTTCTCCTCTTTTTGTGATCCTGAACTTGCTTTAAGGGCACACAGGATAGAGGTGGACTTTCCGGACTGGGGTTCACATCTAATGACTTGGCCTAATGGGTGGGTCACTTGGACATATCTAGGTGAACATGATATGATACCTCGGTGAATGGTTAACCAATCCATACCTAAGATGACATCTAGGTTAGTGGAAGGTAGCAGAGTTAGGTCGGCTCTAAAGATAAGACCCTCAATGGTAAGACTCACTCCCTTACAGATGTGGGTGCACTTTAGGTCTCCTAAAGGTGAGCTGGTGATGATAGGCTCTTCACGTGGGGTTACATATAGGTCATGATCTCATGCAAACTTGGATGATATGTAAGAACAAGTTGCTCTAGAGTCAAATAGAACTGATGCAGTATTGCCATTAACTAAAAACATACCATACACAATGTCAGGGGCAGCTTATGCTTCATCGGTGTCCAGATGGTTGAGACGTCCACGAGTAGCTGATCCCTTGAACTGAGACTTCTGTGCAGCTAAGTTCTGAGGGCACTCAGCGGCTTTGTGACCTGGTTGGCCACAAGCAAAGCAGGTGAAAGGCGTACCGCCTATAGGGGTTGACGTGGGTGCCTTCTAGTTTCCAGTGCTTGGTGCGGAGCAGTTCTGTGCTGGACGTTCATTCGCTGTGTGGGGACGGTTAAAACGGTCCTGACTGTTGCGGTCCTAAGCATAACGGTCCCGGGTGTAACGATCCTGAGCAAGGCGGGAGTATTTGGTGGTGTAGCCTCCACTTCCCCTACTTGATCCTGGGTTGTCATCCCTATTATGGCGAGAGCATTCCCTGGATGGTACATCTCTACGGAACCTCTTGCGATCACGACCATGGAGAGACTCCTCAGGCTTATGTTTCCTATCCCTGTACTCTTCTCTAGCTTCAGCACAGTCCTTCTCAATCTGGATGCAGCGATCCACCAGAGCACGCAATGTGTTGCTCTCAATACCGCCAAACTTTAGCTTGATGTGCGGGTTAAGTCCCTTGCGGTAATAGTACAGCTTCTCCTTCTCAGAGTTCACAACATAAGAAGGTGCATAGCGCAGAAGGTTGGTGAAACGAGTAGTGTACTCAGTCACCCTATCTTTTCCCATCTTGATGTTGTGGAACTCCTCGGCTTTGGCCTCCATGATACCCTTGGGAATGTGATACTCAATGAATGCTTCAGCGAACTCATCCCACGAGATGTGGGTAGGGTCCTCATGGGAGTCACTGAAACTGTCCCACCAGGCGCATGCTGCACCCGTGAGCTGGTGTGTGGCAGCTCCAACACACTCATCATCGGTGAAAGTAGTGAGGTCAAGCTTCTTCTCCATTTCCTTGAGCCAGTCATCGGCTACAAGCGGGTCAGGGTCGGTGCCATCATAGGTAGGTGGCCTTAGCTTCAGGAATCCTTCTAGCTTCCTTTGGAAGTCATTCTGTTGACCTCCCTGGCGACGGTTTGCTCCTTCAACAAGAGCTGCAAGAAGTTGGGTCTGTTGTGCCATCACTTCTGCCAGGTTCGATGGTGGTGGTGGAGGAATGTTCTCCTCAGGCGGCGGAGTATTCTCCAGGTGGAAGGGTATCCCTCCACGTCCATGGCCACGGCCACGACCACGGTTGTTGCCACCACATCCCCCATTGGGTTCAACTAGTTCAGGGGTGGGCGCACGTCCTCGATTCATTAGGCGATTAGAACGGCGGTTCGGCATCTGCAACACGAATCACAGGAATCTTTAGTGCTTGTGCCATAAGTGCTTATAATTTTGATAGGATTACGTGATTTTAACGATTTAAAGAAAACATTTATACTATCCAACACTCATTACAAAGATGCAATAAGATCCATAAGATGCAATAAGATCCAAAACACTCATTACATGGGTTTCATTACATAGCATCATCTCCAGTAGCTACACTTGAAGATGTGCGAGAATCGTTCTACTCATAGTGACTCATAATACATCTCATAGGGGTACATCATGGGGTACAACTTACGGAAGCTACTGACATGACTCATGACCACACAGGGTCATCTACTCTAACTCGTACACCGCAGCTGAGATACGACTGTTCTCGATCTCGATCTCCTTGTCAGACTTGTGAAGTTAGGACACGTACTTCAAAGCCTTGGCGAGCTCCTCAATAGGCTTGGCTCCAGGTAGGGTAGGGCAGGCGTCTAGGTTGAGGCGAGTCAGGGCTAACTCAAACTCCTCTATCCTAGGCTTTGTCTTACTGCGAACCTCCTTGGGTAGCTGATCCCTCATACCCTTCATCTCCCTGAGGCGCTTCTTGTTAGACTTCTGCCAAGCCTGCCATGTCCTCTCACACTTGTCCTGTAGGTACTCGGTCTGCCTGAGTGCCTCGATCAGGTGACCCTGGTTGCGAACGGCCTTCTTCTTGAACTCCTCCAGCTCCTGAGTCAGGGTCTTGTTCCGAGATTGGATCTTCAGCATATCAATCCCCTTGGATCTCTCTCTGTCTCCTCTACGGTTGAACTCAGCCTTCTTGTCGTCCAACTCACTCTGCAACTCCAAGACCTTGCTGTCGAGGTAGTAGTTCCTGTTGCCTAGGTCGGTTGCTTTGTCCTGTAAGTCAGCGACCTTGGCTCTGTGGTCCTCCTCACGATGGTTGAGCTCGTCCTGCTGCTTGGCAACTGTCTCCAGTAGACTAGCTCGCTCCTGTGCTCCCTACGAGTCTCGCTCCTGGTACTCCCACCGGAGGGCCTAGTCCTGACATCTCCTCTGCTCCAGCTGGGTCACGTACCTATCCTGCTCCAATAGGTGAATAGCTGAGACACGAAGGCATCTATCCTCCTCGGCAAGGATAACTCTGCCTGCTGTGAAACTCTGCTCACTGGGGGTAAGGCTGAGGTCGAGGGCCTGGGGAAGTAGACGGAACTCTGTCGTCTTCAGGTGCTCGTAGTGGTCCCTCATCACTCTGCAAAGTGCCTTGTGTGAGATAGCTCGCAGTCCCTCCTCGACTATGTCCTCTATAGTCAACTCGGTGAAAGCTGGGACAGAAGGTAAGGTAGTGCTAGCTGGGAACTTCACTGAGGTAACAATCGGTCCTTCGATTCCTCCTTCCTTAGCTGGCTTCCTAGTGTAGGTGACCTTGACAAGCTCGTCGGGGACACCTAACGTGACGAGAACTCGGCAGAGGGTCTGTGCAAAACCCCTGAGCTCACGTAGGTCAAAGGTAAGCTTGGCGTGGTCCAGAGGTAGCGGTCCTAGAGGCAGCCAGTCAACATTCGTTGCCATCTGCATGTTTTAAGAAACAGGTGTTAGCAGGTCAATAATAGATAAGCCTTGCATAAAAGTAAATGTAGGGTTGGTATATAACCGATAGAAGGGCTGTTCATATCCTATTCTATCGTCCATTTCTGAGGGTTTCGTCCTATGGTCAAGTATGGCTCTGATACCAACTGAAACGACCCCGATTTTCGCGAAGGGAAATCCACAGCATCGAAGTGTAACAAGATCGTTGTAGATCATATTACCCAAATTCTAGTCGAATATCACATCCATACAACGATAATATCAGAGTACAAATAGTGCGGAATTACATAATTTATTACATCGCCGCATTGGCGGAATCAAAAGCAGCATTCATTTAGAACAGCTTGAAGATAAGATCGCCAAACTCGAGCGTAGGCACGAACCCCTCATCCGTCAAACTCCTCGGAGCTATACTCCTCAGCAGAACCTACGTGCCAAAATTTATCAGTACGATTTGTACTGGCCACTCCCATCCCTATGAGCATTGCTTTGTGGAAATTGGATGCAAGTTGGATATAAGCAAAATGAACCTATAAGGCTAGGGTTTCCTATGCAGTAGCATATCAAGTAAATAATAGTTTGTCAAGTTTTAACACCATTCCCACACACATTCCACTCCATTCCCTTTTCTGAGCCAGGTTTTGATCCTGGGATCGACATACCACCATCTCCACACCATCTCCACACCATCACCATACCATAACCATACCATCGCTCAGTCGATAGGCCAACTCCCTCTCGGCACTATCTTAAGGCCCGTAGCCCCTAGCTACGACCGACACTCTTTCACGGGGGAAGAAGAGAAGGACTCATCTCACTATCTAGTTTAAGCGAAACCCAGGAAAGGTCCATAGCCGACAAGTCGGCACATGTATCGATCGATCAACCATACACTCTGTAGAGGTTTTACATAACCACAAGATCCGCCTTCCACGCTGACCGTCGTCAACTAGGCTGATTCTGACTGCTTGCTAGCCTAGGATAATGCCACTCTACCATTCAGCCCTGGTTCACCCCAAGTCAAGTCTGGAGTGGCTAAAACTGTGAGTCATGAGCCGGGTCCACAAGGTCTCCATGAAGTCTCGAAAGGGTGTGGGGGAAATCCTCCGTGCCCCGTACCTCCTTACACTATCCGCTATCAACCTAGCAGTAGTGGCAATATCCTACCAAGTAGTCCAGCCGTCCCGCACCATATAGGGCGAGTGGTACGTAAGGCTTCCCGGTGAATCTGAGTACTAGTAAGTCCTTAGGGATGACCAAGCCAGAATGTCTCCATCAGGGTTTCCATTTACCATGCCACCACAGCACCTCCATCCCGGGCTCCACCCGTCACAGGTTCACACCCAGGTCCACCTCATATACCATTTACCCACCACAAGTATCCATTTCCAGGGGTGCCCAGGTAGCATCCCATAGCAAGACTTGCCCCAGGCTCGTCGTATACTCCAACTTGGTCGACACAACCCTCACCCTCCACACACCTAAGTCACACACGCAGCACTCTCCCCATGGTCCAGATAATACCAGTATCCACCACGCACGTAGTATAAGCGTAGTAGAAGTATGAGTAATGAAATGTATAGCAGTAAGCGTGTGTCTAGCCTAATAGCAGGGTATGCAGGGGTAAGGTTGCGCCAAGGTAAAGGCTTTCAAGCAAGCATACTACCATGCAAGTCCTATCATAGTATGATTATAACAGTAAAGTAAATCAATAACAGTTCTATATTAGCCATGCGTAATAGGTGCTACGAGATTGGGTGGGATGTGGCACCTTCAGTGTAGTCGTCTCCGTTCTCCTCACGGTACTCACGGTCCTCGTCTGTCAGGTTCTCCTCCGAGTCTGCAACGTTTGCATTATAGTCGCGTTAGCGACGTCTATAGAGTAGCACAAAGAAGCAATGAAAATTCAAAAGAGTCAAATGCACTCAAACATGAGTTCATTGCGTAGAGCTTGATTTTAGATGAATTTTGGTCCTGGTCTCGTATTTTTCCGAGGTCGTATGAATTAGTTATGAATTCCTGAAGTTTAAATCCTTTCTGAAATTGAATAAAGGCTGAATTAATCCTGGGCTGACATGTGTCACGGTGTCACTGGTCAACGTGGCATGCTGACGTGAGCATGACGTCAGCATGACATCATCGTCTCGGTTTCGAGCTGACAGGTGGGTCTAGGGGCTCTTGGGTCGCAGACATGTGGGTCCCTCGTGACGTCATCATGACGTCAGCATCTGATGTGTGGGTCCAGCATGTCTGTGTTGCTGACATGTGGGGCCAGGTCAACGGTCAACATTGATCGGTCAATGGTCAATACGTGCCGGGTCTCAAACGGGCCTTGGTGGGCTCGGGTCGGGCCGGTGTGGGCCAGGTCGGGCCGAACACGTGGCGTGCTGTGGCGCAGCCACGTCACGATCGTGGGCTCTTATTAGGCTTCGTCCGCAGCACGGCTCACACCGTGTGGCTCACGGTGGACTAGCGCTCCTGGTCCATGGTCCTAAGGCAGGGTCCATGGTGGACCGAGCCCATCGTCATTTCTCCTTGGCTCGGCTCATGTGCACCGGGTGCAAGGCTGCGCTGCTCACCTTGCCCCTTCTCCTCTGTTCTTCCACGGCGCGCTTCTACCGGCGACGTGCTCATCGGCGAGCTCCTGCAATGGTTCAGGCATCCAATAGAGGTGGGGAAAAGCCTCCCTGTGCCATGGCGACTGCAATGGTGGAGTCAGGGCGACGGATGGTGCATCCTAAGTCACTGGTCATGGCGAACGGCGGCTCAAGCACAACCGGCGTGCAGGAATGGTGCGGGTGCAGCGGCATTGGCTGGCTCTGTGGTGCGCATGGGCGTCACAATGCTCCAGCGGGCATGTTGTGTAGGTCGAGGGGTCCTCTAGGGCCTCCGGTGGCTTTGGCCACGGCGGACGGCCTTCCGATCACGTCGGCGGCGTCGGTGTGGGGGCTATGGCCTCGGAGAGCGTCACAGTGGGGCGTGTAGGCTCCTACGGATCCGTGTGGACGTGGCGAGGGCGTCCAGAGCTCAGGGCAGGACTTCCGGTTTCTAGGTGGCCGGTAGGGTCTTCCCGGCGGCCACGACGACATGGTGACGATGGCGAGGCGCGCGGGTCACTATGGGCTCCTGCGGGGTGGTTACGGTGTGCGCGTGAGTTACCCGTGGCTTCAGCGAACGGAACGGGCGAGTCAAGGAGGCGCCAGGTGCTCCCGTCGGTACTGGCCACAGCGGTCGGTGCTCGGACCGGTGGTCGGGTGCTCGGACCTGTGGTCTCGTGCTCGGACTGGTGGTCGGGTGCTCGGACTAGTGGTCTGGTGCTCGGACCAGTGGTCGGGTGCTCGGACCGGTGGCTACGTCATTGCGGCGGCGTTGCGAGCGCGGCATGCGGGCTCGGCTACGGCGTCCGGGGAACCTGGAGAGGCCTACAGCGCCCAAGGGCTCGAGGATGGTCACGGTCAACGTGAGTGTGCTGTGCTAGTGTGCCTAGAGGCCGGGGATGGCCTTGGCCTACGCGCTCACGATATGGAGCACCATGGCCGGAGTAGCAAGGTCCAGTGGCGAGTAGGGAATGAACCGGGGCTCACCGTAGGTGTTGTGGAAGAGGGGATAGTGGTGCAGTGACGAGTTGCGGCCGTGTAGCTCCGAAAGCAGTGCCGTGCAGTGCCGACCCGCGACCGTGATGACGACGACGGCGTTGCCTTTGGCTCCGGCGACTTCGGCAGCGTGCGGGGCTCCGATCCTCCTCTCACGATCTCCTTCTCGGCCCTCTACTCTCGGTGTGGTGCGGCTGCTGGGCCACCAAGCGGCGACGGAGGCTGAGGGAGAAGCTAGGGCGCCGGGCGTGAGCGGCGTGCGGGCTGGCTTTATAGCCGAGTGCCATGCCTCCCAGGGCGGATGGCATCGTGCGGTGGAGGCGTGTGCATCGCATCAGACGGTGGTGTGGGGTTGCGTGGGCGCGGCGCAAGGGGACAGGGTCATGCCCCGGGCGTGACCCCCTGGCCCGCCCCTGCCACAGCTATCGGGCGCCGGTCGCGTAGGCGGTTGAGGCGTGGGTGAGGAAGACGACACTGTAGACGGGGGGTGCGGCTGACATGCGGGGTCCAGCGGTCAGTGGCTGCGAGCGAGGCAGACGGGTGCGCGGGCGTGGGCGACGCGCTGGGCCGGCTCGTGGGCTGCGTACGGGCGCGCCGGCGCAAGGTGGGCGCGGTTGGGCTGGCTGGGCCGCGAAGCCGAGCAGCCTGGGCTGCGAGGCCTTCTCCCTCGTTTCCTTTTTCTGTTTTTCATTTCATCTCTTTTGTTTGAATTCGAATTTGGTTCTAGAATTTGAATTCCAAATTGGTGCACCTAATTTATTGGAGTTGTTAAGCATATCATAACTCAAATAGAAATCCAAATCACATTCAATGTATGCAACACTTATTTGTTAGAATTTAAATAAACGCAATTAACTAATGACATGCCATGCTTATGTGTTAACTTGGGTTGGGGTTAGACCTAATGCATTTCTTAGGTTGGGTTACTATACATGACACTCATCATTACATGGAAGTTTTTAAGAAAAATTTTGTAGTTGGTATTTTCAGTGTGTGGATTTTTGGGTTGTTACAATTAGGCTCTGCCGCGCCTTGCGCGGTGCCGCGCCATGATGCGTGGCGCGTCACCGCCACGCCCTGATCGATGGCGCGACTGAGCCGGCCACGTCACCGGTCAGCGGCATGTTCGCTGCCACGTGGGTAGCCTAGCCGCACCCCCATGCATGGCGCGGCAGCGTTAATTTACCGCGCCATGCGAATAGGCGCGGCCAAAAATGTTAGATTTGGAAAAAAAAATTAACAGTGTTAATTTTTAAATTAGTTTAAAAATGTGTTAAAAATAAAAAAATTTCCCAAGGGTCCTTTCCCAGACGCGGTGCACCCGTCAAGGAACTAGTACCAGGCCGGCAGGCCCATCATAGTTGATCTGAGACTTGAGCGCCGACCCTAGGAGTAGGGCACGAGGTGCGACGGCCGAGGGCCCAAGCGGAGGAGGGGCCCAAGCCCAGGTATACAAACCCCCTAGGTTCTACAGTTCATTAGGTATTAGCAAACTAATGAGAAGAGAAATATAGAACTGGCCAGGCGGCTCAAAACGACAACATCGGCATTTCTTTCCTAGTTTTCTTTTCCCACGGCCCTCGGGTAGAGAGGAGGCAAGGAACCACGCTGCACACAGGACACTCTGATCGTGAGTTCGCGACGTGCGTCTTACACACGCGGAGCTGCCGAGCCACGTCGCCGTGAAGAGCTAGACTACCGGAGACACGGACACGGCGCACGAAGACGGCGACCAGGCAGGGCTCCACGATGACAACATATTGATTCTTGTCTTTTTATGAACTGCGATCACCGAGCAGTTGTTTAGGCCCAAGGTATTTTTTCCTTTTTATTTTTAATTCAAATTAATTATTTGTATAGTATTTCAAACTTCTAGTACTTTGTACCCATATAGTCATATTTTTCTTTTAATTTAGGTGTTAGAATTTTAGAATATTACTTAAGAAACATTTGTGAAAAGAAAACGAATATACTGCCCTTTTAATCTACATTGTTCCTCAATAATTATCATACATCTACAAATATATTGTTTAATCTACATTGTTCGTCGATAATTATTAGACATGTTAAATTAAAGATATGTTATTAAATTTGCTTTCGTTTTATAAGTAAAATTAATACATATATATTATAAAATTTTATATATGATCAAGAGGGGCCGGGCCCTTCCGATCCTAGCACCGGCACTGCACTTGCGGAGTGCCCTACCAGACCGTGCGAACTCCAGTACTCCCGTGCACCACCGCGTAGACCGTTGCCGACCAACGCATGGGATTCACTGGCGAATTGCGGTCAGCAGCACTGGCAGTCTGTGGCTGGCATGGCAGTATGGCACCTCGTCCGCGTCCCGGCCGGCTCCAACCCGGTGGGCCGTGCACGCGGCAGGACCGGTCGCTTTCACTCGTTGTAATAGCGCCCGGCCGGCCGCCCGCACACACAAGGAAAACAGCAACCAGAACAAACGGGGGCGCGCGCAGTCAACTCCTCGGCCCCCGCGACTGGCCGGCCAAAGGGCCCAGAAAAATGCTGCACGGCCCGGCCCACTCCGCTTCGCCGGCGACAGCCGCCGCCGCCGCCGTGCAGCCGCTGGTGGTGGCGCTCAACTGCCTCGAGGACCCGTCGCTGGAGCAGGAGGCCCTGTCGGGCGCCGCGGCAGTGGAGCACGCGCCGCTCTCGGCGCTCTGCGCGGGGCGCGTCGAGGCCGCCGCCGCCGTGCTGCTCCCGTCGCTCGCCTTCCTCCCGCGCGCCGCGCAGCGGAGGCTCCGGCCGTGGCAGCTGCTGCTCTGCCTCGGCTCGCCCGACCGCGCCGCGGACGCCGCCGCCGCCGCCGAGCTCGGCCTCCGCCTCGTCCACGTCGACGCCAACCGCGCCGAGGAGGTCGCCGACACCGTCATGGCGCTCTTCCTGGGCCTCCTCCGCCGCACCCACCTGCTGTCCCGCCACGCCTCCTCGTCGTCCCCGACCACCGGGTGGCTCGGCTCCGTGCAGCCGCTGTGCCGGGGCATGCGACGATGCAGGGGGCTCGTGCTGGGCATCATCGGCGTCAACGCCGCCGCGCGGTGCCTCGCCACCCGCAGCCTTGCCTTCCGCATGAGCGTCCTCTACTTCGATCCGCTGTACGAGGTACCGGATCCGCCGCTAATACACTTCCATCCTGTGATCTGCGCTGCTATATTCCAGTTGCCAGTTTTGTTGTTCTAGCCTTCTAGGGTTCAAATGCCGCTGGGCGCCGTGACCCGTGTGCATTATTAGTTAACCTGATTTGGAATTTCTCAAACGTGTTAGCAGATAATTGCTCACTAGTTTCCTGCGTCCTTTCATGTAAAGGTGATCTGCGTTTTGGCTTCTAGTGTATCAATCACACGCCTACTTGTAGATTTAGTGGTCCTATTTTGTTTTTTTGGCCTCGTTGTTGGGCATTAGTTGAACTTCTGGCATGATTATGTTCATGCAGATTGATTTCTGGCAACCAGTATGCTGGAGGTTTATTAGTACCTTTTTCAAAGTATATATAGATCTGAATGTGCTGTGGGTTTGCCTGAACACCTAGTCAAACACTTTGAGAGCTTGACTCTTTTTTCTACCTTTCCACAAGATCTTAACTAGAGAAATTTACATTCAAATGACCATATAAAAACATGTGTTGCTATAAGTAAGTCATAGTCAGGTTGATTTGGTTTCAAAAATAAAATCAGTTTAGAATTATATCCTCAGTTCTGGTACTTTTACTGCAAATTCATAACATTGCTGCAGTTGTATAAGTCTTCATGGTGTTTCTGGATTATTGGCACATGTAATATCGGTAATGAAGTTAAAGCACGATATAGATCTGACCTTGTTAATTGTAATGACATTATGTGAAGGTTACTGGGAAAGTAAAGCGTCCTTCTATTGTATTTCCTTCTGCTGCAAGAAGAATGGATACTCTCAATGATTTGTTAGCAGCAAGTGATCTTGTTTCGCTTCATTGTGCATTGACAAATGATACAACACATATACTTAATGCTGAGCGCCTTCAGCACATAAAACCTGGTAAGACATGCCTTACTTGCTTCCTTGTTTTTTTTTCTTTCTGTTTTAGCCCCTCCTTTTGGCAGTCTCATGCTCTCTGCATTATAATTAGTTTTCTGTTTTCTTCTTCGTGCTATAAGCCTATAATAACACACTGTGGGTGACTACCTTCTGAATGTTGCAGGAGTGTTCATAGTCAACACTGGTAGCTGTCAGCTCATAGATGATTGTGCACTCAAACAACTCTTGATTGATGGCACTATAGCTGGATGTGCATTAGATGGCGCTGAAGGCCCCCAGTGGATGGAAGCATGGGTATGAAACTGGTTTGTTCTTCCCAATAGGCTTCTTTTGGAATTTTGCTTTTACCAAAGTATCTGTTCCATTTCATTTAGCATTTTTAGCTTATCCAGTTCACTCTATTGCTCCCTGTTTAACATACACGAATGGCTCTGTCATCATGGGGATAGGGAAAAATTCAAGCGTTACATCAATAGGAAACTTGGTCTTTATACTCTATGGAGTTTTTCTAGTTTTAGACTATACAAGCAGCTTCTAGCTCTTAGTTCCAAAAGAATGGAAAAATTAAAAATGGTGTCCTATCAGAGATAAGGATAGGCAACTGATGTGCAATATAGTTTCCTTAACTCTGTGCACTTGTGATGCTTGCTTTACTCATTATACGCCAATAGGAAAGTCACCTTTCAACAAATTATTTAATACTAATTATGTGTTCATTGATTGCACAGGTGCATGAGATGCCAAATGTATTAATTCTTCCTCGAAGTGCAGACTACAGTGAGGAAGTGTGGATGGAGATTAGAGAGAAAGCAATCTCAATATTGCAGTCCTTTCTCTATGATGGTGTTGTTCCAAACAATGTTATTTCTGATGAGGATGAAGAGATAAGTGAAGTGGGATGTGACGATGATCAACTTGGTAAACAAGAAAAAGAACATGCTTTACAGATTTGTGATGGTGAACAGCAAACAGAAGAAAGCCAATTAACTGCAGAATATGACAAGAGAAGAGCCATTTCGCAACCTGAAGAGCCTCAAGCTTCTGCACAATCTCATAGTATTGGCTCCAGATCTGAAGGGAGGCGCAGCCGATCTGGAAAGAAAGGCAAAAAGAGACCTGCTCGCCGCAGATCACAACAGAAAATGGATGAATTGTCAACTGTAGAAGGTGGAAGTAACTATTCTTCACGCAGAGACGATGATAACCAAGTGTTAAGTTCTAGTTCACGATTTGCATCGCCTGAGGACTCCAAAAATAAACATAAGTCTTCTGTTGAATCTCCAATGGAGATAATTTCTGAAAATAAGTTGCCTGCAGGGCTTGGTAGAAAGCCTCCTGAGAAGCTAAAAGAAGGTTTTGTTATTGCTCTAAAGACAAGAGATAATTCAGGTTTTTATGTTTCAAGAGAGAGGGTCGCTGGTGGTGGATGGTATCTTGATGTGATACCAAATGCTACAAAGAGGGATCCTGCTGCTCAGTTTCTAGTCACTTTCAGAAACAAGGTATTGTTATTTTTCTTGCCTTTCTTTATCCTTTGTTTTTACTTGAACCGCCAATTTGGATACTGTACACATACAGATACTGATAATATGTTTTATGCTCTTTAGGACACTATGGGACTGCAATCTTTTGTTGCTGGAGGCAAACTATTACAGGTATCTCCTTTTAAATTACTGTTATTAGAAAGTGAGCTCAGTATTCATATGTTTTCATAGTTAGTGAAATAAGGAGGATACTAGGTAAGCACGTATGCTGTGTTTGTGTTTGGTAGCTTGTGACTGATGAATGTTATTGAGCATATGCATTCACATCTGTATTGATCTTACGATTATTGGCACCTTTGTTCCTTGCTCACAGTTATCTACTCGAATGCATGATTTGTTACAGTGTTGCTATCTGCTAAACTGCTCTCCTTGCCTCATCCTTTTAGTTGTTTTTGATGATGTACATGTGTGTGTTTTCATGCTTGCTCCATATCTGCAACTTTAAAAGGTTGAGAAATGGAACTACCAGGTTTCGTTTGTACTAAATCACCCATGATCCATATAGCCCCATATTCGGTGTAGTCGGAACTGAGAAGATACATATATACCCCCAAAGTTTCGTTGGTGTTGTGATGTTTCTAAATGTTGGACTGGCTTTTATTGCATTGTCAGGCTAATAATAAGATGGAGTTCGCCTTCACAACTCATTCTTTTGATGTTTGTGAGAGCTGGATGCTAGAAGGGTCCCTTTCAGAATGCTGCAAACTGGTTAATTGCAAAAATTCTTTGGTACGTTCATTTGTTGCTTCCATTCTAAGCAAGATGAACTTAATATACACAAATATCCCCATTAGTTAGACGAAATGAAATACTTGCATTGATTCTATGTGTTGTTTATACCTTTCCCGGTGGTTAAATTTAAAATTTTCTGTAGGCCGTACTTGAAGTCTATATTGAGGTCCTTGGAGCTCCGAGTGAAGATGGTGTCGTTCGGTGGCTTGATTAATATATCGGGGGTCAGGGCTATGCTATATTTAGAGAACACTTTAAGGCTATGTTATTTCTAGAGAACAATTTAGGACTATGCTGCCAAAGCCACTGGCCCACTGTTGTCCTCGGGTTAGGTCTTCTCTGTGTTTCCTCTTGCCAAGTCTCAGTTTTGGTTGTTGTTCTACTGCATGGACCCGCAGCGCAGAGTCATTGATTTTTTTTTTTGACTGTCTGCTTGTTGTAAGTTGTGTCTGTAATTTAATTATACAGTATGACAAGCACAGTCACTACTCCTTCAAAATTCAGTAGACTGTATGCACTTGTGGATTACTTAGCTAATTTATATTCGGCCTGTTCGCTTGAGCTTATTCAGAACTATTTTTCAGCCATGGAACAGTGTTTTCCTCTCACAAGATTTCAGTATAAGATCAGCATAAATCAAATTTCAGCGACAACGAACAGGGTGATTGCCTTTTTACTGAAAGGTAGGATCAATGTATACCCCCAATGAATATTACATGATCACTTCAGTAGCAAGGTGCACAGGATTTTCAGCCTCATGTCCTACCAGCCAGTCATTTCTTCATCTGCTTGGCCTTAGTCTTCTCCTCCTTCTGGATCTCTTCCTGCCATAGCACGGGCCAGTTGGCCCGGGCCTCGTCGATGCCGAGCAGCGAGCCTTCCTTGTCGGGGTCCCAGCTCGCCGACAGCGTGCCGTAGGCGATGCCCAGCGCCGACGTGCCGAAGGCGACGAGGATGGTGAGCAACGGCACCCACGACGGCAGCACCACCCCCTGGCCGCGCTTGAGCGCGTCGTACACGTTGAGCAGCGCGACGCCCGACGCCATGGGAAGGCCCACCGTGAACGCGATCCGGCGCAGGATGCGGTCGAACACCGGCTGCGGAAGCTCGTCGTCGTCGTCGACCTCGCCGTTGCTGTTGCTGCTGCTGCTGCTGCCGGTGGTGCCGCCGTCTCGCTTCGCGAGCGACTCTTCTTCCATCATCAGGAGCTGCTGCTGCCGGTCCTGCAGGTCCTGCTGCCGCCGCCGCTCCTGCTGCTTCTCCTTCCGGGTGGTCTTCTTGGACGACGGCGCCGCCTCGCCAGTGCCGAAGCTGCTGTCCGTGGCCGCGGAGCGGATGGTCGGAGCGCGTCGTCGTTTTGCGAGTGGTGAGAGGCTGGATGTTGTGGAGTAAAGAGCCCATGGGTGGGGTGGTTTTGCGGTCGGGGCAGCCGCTTGGTGGAGTAAGGCGGCCATGTCTATCCTCCGCGTGGTTCCACCGTGGAAGACGACGACGACGACGAGCTCTCTCGCCCGGTATGGTGTTTCAGTGCGTGGTTTCGCCGGACCCATGGTAAATGGGCTTATCGCCTTGAGCGAGTTGTGGCGCGTAGTGCATGTGCCGGAGATAAGATAATGCTTTTGGTTTTGATGAAACAATATCTCGTGTGGACCCACGGAAAATATCTCTTGTCAGCAAGCGCAGGCCCACCTGATAGTGAAAAAGGCGATGCTCTTTTTTGAAAGATAAGAACAGGCCGCTGTCGAAGCTGGCGGTCCTGGTGCCGACGCAGTGCGCTTCGAATCCCGCCGGCGATGACGACGACCACCGGTACAAGAGGCGTTCGCACCATCACGATTCACGAATTCACACCCCTCTGCTGCGGATGGGCGCGTGGTGCGAAACGTTACTGACACTGCGGGCGGTGGGGGTGGAATGGTGGATGACAGGAACAACGACGGTCGACGCCGCCGCCTACGGGCTACGGCCGCAGGGTCTGAGTTGCTGCTGCGCATCTGCTAGAGCACGGCCTTTTCGTGTAAGCCATCTGAGGGATGCAGGCTAAGCCCGATCAATCGAGGCCAGAGCGGTTCATTCAGGTCCGGCGCAGCGCCATGTGATGGCTCGTGCAGGTGCAGCGGACCAGCGGTGGTTACATCCAGCAAGGAGTCGTAAACGCACTAGTTTCTTCCTTCACAAAGTGGCGACTGGCAAGGCAGAGTGTACCTTTGTTAGGTTTAGATCATGCAAAAGAGGGGCTGACAGAGGATTAGGCTCTGTTTGGATGAATTAGGACTAGTGATTAGTTCATTCCTGTTTGGATTCCTAGGCTAACAAGTACTACCATCTTACCCCTGAACCTCAGCCAAGCGGACCACTGAATCGGAACCGCGCAGTCCTGCCGATCTGTGAACTGAAATGGATACAATCTTACAACGCAATAGATTACAACTTGTGCCAAAACATTTTGCTATTATTAGCATCCCAGTGTCCCAGACTATACCCCTGCCTCCCATCACGGCATCACCTGCTGCGTTCGCGTTCGTAGCTATCTGACTCCCGAGGAGACAGATCCCGCGCGAGCTTGAATTCCTGCAGGCCACGCATTTTCAAATCAAAGTGGTTAATATCAGAACGAGGACACTGTGAAGCTCAAGCTTTACATGGGTTCTGGCGTACGTCTCTGAGAATCTGGTCGTCTTCGAGCATATGAACCACATGCGGCATGGTGGGTCTCTGGCTGCCGTCCGGGTCGACGCACCGGAGCGCGGCGAGGACTGCCCGCTTCAGCGCCTTGGACGGAGGCGGCTCCGGCAGCCTCGGGTCCAGCACCTCCTCCACCCTCCGCTCCGCGACCATGCGCTTCAGCCACTCCACCAGGTTCACCTGAAGGGAGAGACAGCAGCAACAATTTAGCATTGCCACAGAATGGATTGATCGGCAGCCATGGGAGCTGGCAGCCCACCTCATGGGTTGGTCGGAGTCCTGCCGGTTATGACCTCCATCACGAGTACTCCGAAGCTGTACACGTCGCTCCTCTCGTTCAGCATTCCGGTCTTGGCGTACTCCGGTGCCACATACCTGCAGTGCAGCACTCGAACAACAGCCCTCCCTGCGAAAACAGAGGAAACCAACACAACACTGACCCGAACGTTCCCATGACACGAGTGGTAATGTAGGATCTCTCAGAGCAGAGAAGCTTGGCGAGCCCGAAATCCGACACCTTGGCGTTCCACTGCCGGTCCAGGAGAATGTTGCTGGATTTGATGTCGCGGTGAACTATCTTGGGCTCCAGACCCTCGTGGAGATAGGCCAACCTGAAACGTCAGGAATTGTACATGAGAAACTGCACAATTCAGTCTTCGGCAGTTGTAATAACAAATTAGGTACAGAGTACAGAGGGCCAGACAGGCGGACAATGTTGCTTTCAGACGCAGCTTGCTACTACTTCCCTAATCATGCCCATTAAACGGCAAAACCAGTACTGTTGTGCTGTGTCAACAAAGTTTTAATGTTTTCTGGCCATCATAACTTCAGTCCGGGCATTAGATGGGCAGGCAAACTAGTACGGATAAAGCAAAGCAAAAGAAAGCGTTACCCTTTAGCCGTTCCAAGGAGTATGCGCATCCTGATGTCCCAGGTCAGTGGGCTGATTTCACTGTCATCATGGTGCAGCCACCTATCCAGATTACTGTTCTCCATGTACTGGTAAACAAGCATCCTGATGATGGGGGGACACAACAACTCTTTGGATCAAAATACTGTCAATGTGGTTCAATCATGTCTCGTTTAAACTGAATGGTGATTTGCATTGTACCTGCAAGCTCCCTCGCTGCAGTAGCCGAGTAAACTGACCAGGTTCTTGTGCCGGACGCGCCCGATCGTCTGAACCTCCATCCTAAAATCTTTCTCGGCCTGACCCCTGATTATAAGTATATAACAACTGATGATTTTATTTTCTTTCTTTAACTGATGAATGGTACGATCACTGGCGTGGCTAGCGCGATACATCTGACACTGATCTGAAGAGTGGAGAGAGTTTGAATTTGTTGTGTTCAGGACGATACAAGAAGCAATTTAATCCAAATTGAAACGTACCAACCACCACCTCTGCTTTTGCGGCCAACTAAGAAAGAAGCACATATTTGGTGATAATAAGCTTTTAGAAAAATGAAATAAGAGATTTTTCAGCATGAGATCCAGGAAACAAAAAAACGATCGTAAGCCCCGCAAAGTTTTGCGTGTGAGTTTTGTTCATGCTTCGGATCCAACCGGACAAATCTCGAAGCGGAGGGAAGAAGTTAACCTGTTGTTGTGGAGGTTTTTGATGGCGACGGCGGTGCCGTCGCGGAGCACGCCCCTGAATACGACGCCGTACCCGCCTTCCCCCATCACGTTGGCGGCGGTGAGCCCGCCCGTGGCCTCCTCCATCTCACGGTGCGTGTACCGCCGGCCCCACCCGCGCCGCGCCGCCGCCTCTGGAACCTCTGCATCGCTGCCGCCGTGGTCGCTCACGGTGCTCTCGCCGTCGTCGTCGCCGCCGCTGCTCGTGGCCGTCTCGCCGCTCGTCCTCGCGAAATGCTGCGCGAGGATCAGCGGCGCCTTCTGCTCCCCCTTGATGGCCTCGATCGGCGGTTGTTCGAACGAAGCGGGGCGCCACCGAGCGGCTGCAGCCTCCTCGACGTCCTTGTTGGCCGCCGGCGCCGGCGGCGGCATTGCCACTGCTTGATGTTGATGATGCGCATGCACGCGGTGCTTGAGGGACTTGCTGGCGCCGGGGCGGTGCGGGCACGGGGCCAGGCGAGGTGTGCGGCGGCGGCAGAGGCAGACGATGATGCAGAGAAGGGCGAGGGCGGCCGCCGCGGCGCCTGCGGCGACGAGGACCCAGGCGCGGAGGCCGAGGACAGGGGTGCGCTGCGAGAGCCAGTCGACTCTCGGGACGCCGACGCCCAACACGGACGCCAGCGCCGTGGGCCCCTGCTGCTTGTGCTGTGGATGGAGATGGTGGCGCGGCGGCGCAGGCGTGGGGGAACGGGGGTGGCGGCCCTGGGGGCTGCTCGCCACGCGCCGCGCGGTGTGCTGGGGTAGCGCCCTCGGAGTCATGGCTGCGCGCCGACGCTGAGCCGTGGAAGCTCAAGCTCGTGGAGTTGTAGCTGTAGGTTCAGTTTCCATTTAATTAGGGCTTTCCAGTTAATGGGACTACCGTGTAGATCCACTTGAAACTATAGTTCAAATTTGTTACACAATCGCGAACACTGCTACACAAAGGTACTCACACGCACAAATACATGCTCTATTCATATTAGCACCTCCAACCGTATTCAGAAAAATGCGAGCACCTACGTAAGTTGAGAACCCTCCCATTTTCAAATCTAACTAATTTGTCTTGGCTGAGAAATATTTCAAATTTAACTAATTTATCTTGACAGAGAAAGGCAAATATAGGTCCTTTGCTATATGACGAGATTGATCTCAAGCGCACATTAAAAAAGAGCTAGTTCATTTACTTAGAGAAGAATAAATCAAATGGTACCAAAGATAAAAAAAAAAGATAAATAATTTATTTAATGGGGATTGTAATATATGGTACTTCCAACTGGTCGATAATGGAAGGTATCATAAATCATGTATTTTTTTCAATGGGTAAAGTACATTTTTCAACCTCCAATCCCCATTGAAGTTCGATTTTCAACCTTCAACTATGAAAACGGGTAACAGACACCCTCCAACTGTCAAAACAGGACAAATTTGGTCCTCGGCTAGTTTCAAAAGCGATTTTCTATTTTATAACAACAACAACAACAACAACAACAACAACAACAACAACAATAATAATAATAATAATAATAATAATAATAATAATAATAATAATAATAATAATAATAATAATAATAATAATAATAATAATAATCCAGTTCGATCTCTAAAAGTTCATAATTAATTTATTTTAAATTATAAAAATATGAAACTAGTTCATGTTTTCTTCTAAAGATGTTATATATATGTTGATGCTATATTTAAAAATTGTTTTTAATTTTGCATGGAATTTAATTTCGCACGGAATTTAATTTCGCACGGAATTAAATTGTTTGCATTCCGTTCTTTTGCATGATAGTTTTGCACACCGGCTTGCTTTTGGCCAAAAACAACTTGAGAGGTGGACCGCGAGCGCCAAGCCCTGTATTAATGTATACAGTAGCCTTGCTATCCCCCGCCAGCATTTATTTTAAAATAAATTAATTATGAACTTCTAGAGATCGAATCAGATTTTATTATTATTAGAAAATAGAAAACCATTTTTGAAACCAGCTGAGGACCAAATTTGATTGGTTTTGATAGTTGGAGGGCGTCTGTTACCCGGTTTCATAGTTGAAGGTTGAAAATCAAACTTCAATGCGAGTTGGAGGTTGAAAAATGTACTTTACCCTTTTTCAATCGGTGAAAGTGGACCAAACTTTTAATGATAATGATGCTCTTAAATCTTATATTACTAATTACATAAAGGCTTATTATCAATCTAGGGGTCAATTATCGTTGATTGAATCACAAGTTGATGACACACCTCAAATAAGTGATATTGAAAACGAGCTTCTTATACAATGAAAAAGAGGTAAGGATACGATTTTTCATATGAAACTTAATAAAGCACCCGGTTTGGATGGAACTTAATAAAGCACATAACCCATATATGTTTTGTTAGAAAACTTAATAGAGTCTTCTTGGAAAATAATAACAATCAATCTTATGACGTTGTTTGATGAATTTCATAAAGGAACCTTGCCTCTTTTTAGTTTAGGTTTTGGCATATAAAGCAATTCCGCCAAATATATATGTGTTTTGAGTGTTAGCTCCGAAATCTCCACAAAGGTTATTTCAATCTTAATATATAGACTAGTTGGTGTAGCAGATAAAGTAATCAACATTGCACAACTGTTTTCATGTCAAGTAGATGCATTATAGAACGAGTAGTTATTCCCCATGAAAGCTTACATAAATTGCATAGGGAAAAAAAATTGAACGTTGTCAATCAAATTGGATTTTGAGAAAGCATATAAAGTGAAATGGTCCTATATGCAAGAATCTTTTGCCTATATGAAAGGATTTTCACAGAAATGGTGTAGTTGGATTGATTGGTTTGTAACAATGGGATGCGTGGGAGTTAAAGTGAATAATGATACGGACCAACCAATCTGATATTCATAAAGCCCTATTTGAATCTCATGGTCTAAAGTTTAGTTGGCTAAAGTTTAAAGCCAAACTTTAGACCACTTTAACTCACTTGTATGGTCTATTGAGCTAATGATTTTTTTTTTGGTGATGATGGCTAAATAAAAACACTTTAGACCACGTGTTTAGAGCCTCGAGAGCTAAATGGTCCCATGCGATCCAAACAGGGTCTTAGCATTCTTGTTTTTAAAAGAACTATTATTTTTGCTGTTGCTATGGGTAATTATTGTAATAATGTACAGCCCAAAGCATCTTTTGATACATAGACCGTGTTGTTACTATTTTCTTTAGGGGTGACGTTACTATCCTATATCGTCTAAGAAATTGGAATCACCTTACGGCCAGCCCGTAAAAATGACAACAAACCTTCACATTGGCAAACCATGCATGTTGCCTTTTCTTTTTCCTTGCGGAACCCAGTACGTGCTTGTTGTCTTGTTTGCTGCTGCTCACAAACATGATAGAGATGACAAGAGTTTTTTAGGTTAGACGAAATCATGAGGTTTCGGAAAACAAAATTCATTGTCACAAGGAGATTATTACGTACGTATTATAGAGAGAGAAATTTCTGGTTTACTAGTTGTAGCCACTAGCGTGCGCCTCTGGTTTGGTACTGCTGGGCGAGGGCGAGGGAAAGGGTCACGTCAGTGCTCACTGCTCGGAACTCGCTTCGCGGAGAACCGTCAATGCTGAAATGCCGAGCGGAGCTGTTTAACCTGTTGGTTCGTTGGGTTCAGCCAGCCAGCCAGCCAGCCAGCCAGCCAGTATTTTTCTCTCGCGCCGAACTCACGTCAGCCGGACTTATGAACCCAGCGAACAGGCCAAAGCCTGTTGGTGATCTGCTGCAGCGCTGGCTGGGGCCTGGGGTGGGTGCGTCACGTGACTAGGACACCCGAAGCATCGCAACTGTGTCGCTAGTCGCTACGGCCCGTCCCGGTAAAAAGCAGAGGGCCACCAGCCCGCCACGGCAGGTTCCAGATAGGCATGTTCGCTCGTAAGTGTTTTTCTCTCATAACAAATCAGCACCAGCCAGTCCAAACCAGCCCAGAAACCAACCAGCGAACAGGCCCATGGCTGGCTGATTCCTCAGTCATCCCTCTCTCCGAAAGGAAGAAGATTATGATGGCCTGATGAATGATGACTGCTGGGCGTTTCCGTTCCTCAGCTGCGCTTCATACGTACGAAAAAAAAAAAGAACCGATGCTAGCAATAATAACATTCGCTAAATGCGTCTTCCTACTGAGCAGTCGACTGAAAATGGCAGATTTCAGTCAATGCGACCTCAACTTGATATGAGCCCAAGACCTACATTTGTCGAGATCACAACTAACTCTAACAGTGTATCGTCGGTTGCCGACGTTCCGTCACGGTTTGCGATCTGCCTGTGGATGCTGCCGTCGATCGGGGCCCCGCTTGACGTCTTCTGTTCGGGACTGCACCCACGCTGAGAACCAACAAGCCTGAGGTGCCGGCGTTATGGCCGATTTTTTTTTTTTGTTTCTTGGTCTTTTTTTTTTAAGTTTGTCACAAATATGTCTCTGCAGGTATGCTTTCAAAATCAAGACCCTCAGCTCGGTGCCATAGTTATTGGCGCCAAGATTACGCGTCTCGGCGCCAAAGCATTTGGCGTCGAGCTTCCTTAGCCACGTCGACGTCGACGCAGACGTGGCGGTAACATGATAGCCACCTCGACGCCGGGGTCATTGGCGCTGAGGTTGGGGCCAGGATTATTGGCACCGAGATTATTGACGCCGAGGTGGTATTTTAACCTAGCGCCCAACCTTCCTGACCGAGGCTTCTTCCTCTTCTTTCTTCTCTCTCGGGTTTTTGCTCTCCCTACTTCGCCTACCTCACAAATCGGTATATTGAACCTTGTAAACTTTGATTGATCCGTAGATCTTCGAGAGCAAGGTATCCTCGTTCCCCTCCTAATTTTTTTCGCATCGATTCGGTATATATTAGTCAGATTTTTCAACCTAAGAATCGTCATTACTTAGGGTTTCATGTAATTTTTAATATTTGTATTATACAACTGTAGGATGCCAAGGCGTGGAAAATCTAGCAAACCAAGGTAACCTCAGCGCATGTTGTTATATTATGGGTTCATTATTGTGGATCAAATGGGAAACCCTAGGTTTAGGGTGTAATGTAAATTGCTTTCGGTTCTTAGAATAAAATTGGTTAAATTGTAGTTATGGCCGGATGACTGGAAATGCCTTCGACCCATTGCCTCTGCCTAGTGGTGTTTCAGTGCCTATGTGCTTTTGCGGTGATCCTTGCAAGATAGCCATGTCCGATGAAGAGGACATGTATAGGCAGAGGTATTGGATGTGTTCTAATTTTGCGTTTGAGCCTACACTTCGTCAGCGCCGCATTAACAAGATGGTGAGGAATTGATGTTGTGTAATAATTATTTTGTTTCCTATGCAATCTTGCATGATTTTTTTTGTTTTGTAACAATTATATTTGTTGCAGACCCCTCAACCGCTCTGTTATTTTAAGGAGTGGATCGACACTGAGATCAAGCCTGAAGACAAGGAATAGATGCAAAAACTGTTACGGTGGAAGGCAGAGGATAAGGAGATGATGGAGAAGAGACTCAGAGAGGATGCTACAGAAAAGGACCACAAGAAAGAGGAGGAAAGAAGGCGTGTTGCTGCGTATGGGGAGGAGAGAGAGAAGAAGCTTAAGCGTGCACACTGAGCGAAAGCAGCGATGAAGGAGAATCCCGATGCTCTGAGAAAGGGAAAGTGGTCTCGTTGGCCTCAGTAGTCTCCATGACTTGCTAGTTCTATGGTTTATTCATGAACAATGTTGTCTACTGTTGGATTTTTCATTGTGTTGTCATGTAATGCACTTTAAGTATGGGCATACTTAGGTCATGTACTGCGTTATTTAGTTTGTCGGCATGTACTTCTAGTATTATTGTGTTATTTAATGTGTCATAGTATTAGTCTTTTCATTGTGTTGTTGTTTTCATTATCTGTGGTCATAATATTCAGTTTAATATGGCGGACGTAGTGAAATAAGATCACATACTACAAATAAAACCTAACGAAATAGGGCATTATATAATTCAACACGCACAACACATGAAATGGCATATGAGAACATGTACCAAACTAGGGTACAGAGGTCCTGAACTAAACCTAACATGCCTTAGGTAATTGAAGCGAATAACAAGCACACGAAATGGCATGTGAGAACATGTACCAAACAAGGGTATATAGTTCCTTTGACTAAATCTAACATGCCTTAGGTAATTAAACCAAACAACAAACACATGGATGTGCCACGTGAATAAGATAGGGTCGTCTTAATAGTGTGGCCATATAGTAAATTGTGTTGCACCTTCTCCACAGTAGCCTTCTGTTGTTGGTGGTGGTGGTGGCGAGGGTGGTGGCGGAGGCCCCTTGTTCTTGTGATTAGGGCAGGTGCAATATGGATCATTGTAGAGTGCCTCTTGTGAACCTGCACCATTGTTGTTGTTGTCGTCTTCGCCTTCCTTATAACCGCTGCTAACTTTTCTTTGTAGATCGAAGATACGGTCCTGCAGATAGTAGATGTACTGCTGATGCCGATAAATTGGTTGAGGATCGACCCACCTAGTGAACCCATATTTTTCTTTGGACTCGGAAGACTACAATAAGTATGTCCTGTGAGTTATAAGGGTATTCGAGAAACATATTTAACAAACAAAATATAATAGCAATTACCCATGCTCGCGGGCATTTGAAGAAGCGACGACCTCCATCGATTCCTTCGGTGAACATCTGCACTAAGCAGTCCTTATCATGCATGTATTTTGGTCAATCTTCCTTCTGGTTATCGTATCCTCTGAGAGAGCACTCTTTAGTGAAATCACTCTTGCTCTCGGAGGAAAACTGATACACTGGTTACTCAAATAAATTAGGACCAAGAGACCCCTCCCACACAATGGGAGTTCTATTCGTCTCTCCTTTTCTCTCCCACTCCCGAAACCCTTTACTCTAGATGACCCTCCAGACATTTCGACTCCAACAAAACTGAATACTAGTTTGGTTTTATTTTTGGTTAGCAATGCATCCTGGAACGCATATATATAGGCAAAGGCAGGTTTGTTAGCCGTTGTATTGTATTGTAAATGCTCTTGTAAAGTCTACTTAGAATCACTGAAAAGCCTACATCGAAGGACACTGGAGAGCCTAGATTTCATGACTGAAAGCCTATTTGAATTCAGACTTCAATCATTATTTCAATGGACACTAAAAAGCCTATTTGACGGTGACATGATAAATCACTGTAAAGACTAGATGCTATAGGTGTACTGCACAAATGTACTTTAGGCAGAAAATTTCGGCATAATTTTCCCTATTTTTTTAATGCAATCCATACACAAATATGACATGAATATTTAACCTCAATACAACATGTTTAGACACACAAATATATGTCACATTCATCTCAAACCGTATACATGAGTATATTAATAGTCCACACAGTCCATAATTATAGTCTATAGTAGTTCATAGTTCATAATAATAGTCCATACAATCCATAATAATAGTCCATATAGTCCACAATAGTTCATAATAAATGTCCACAAAGTCCATAATAGTACATAATAACATCTATCATAAACTCTACCATAAACCCACACTGTCTCCTAGTCTTACCCTTACCCTTGTGACTAAGAACGTCGGTGCATAGAGTGTAAGGGTCAAGTGGACGGTGTCGTCTAGTGCCTAGATGCTGTGTAGGCTGAGTCGAGGGAGCGTCCTATAGCTGAGATGATCAAAGCTCTTTGTGCCTCTAGTCCACCTCCTCATCGTCCTCATCCTCGTACACAATGCCTATGGACCCTGTAGGTATCTGGCTAGACGAACCTAAGCCTCCTCTACCTGCGGAAGGAACATGCACGTCTTGCATCGTGGTTGTCCTACAACCACAACGAGTAGCCGCATGACGTAGCCGACGTGATAGTGTCTATTGTATAAAATCATGTTAACTAAAAGAATTTAACGTATTAATATTATACAGAATTTTTAGAATCTTACGTCTAGGAAGCTATGTGTGTCATCGTCCCTGACTCTCGAACGAAAGCGCTCAATGTCTTCAACCGAGCATTTAAGGGTGTTGCCCTACAACAAAGTTCTCAGTAAGATTGTATTGGTATGCAACTGAACATAGAAAAATAAGGTAATTAACTTACCACTCTGTCCAAGACTGGTCCTACCTCCACCTACCTTTCTACATGAGTACTTTGGTCGTACGTTGTGTCTTTGTCGTCAGAGGACTCGATGTCGGCGTAGTCATCTTCTGTCCATTGTAGCATCAGCCTGCAACGTGTCGCACCTTGATACCAAGATTAGTAGCGCCTATACTCAAGGTTCATGTGCGGCTCATCGTTCTCGTCCACGTTAGCGTCCAACAGCTCTCACTGTTCAATGTAGTACTAGTGGTGCTTCTCTGAATAAAAAATCTTCCTATTTTTCTAACGATCCAACCTGCACAGCACGTACGCCATCGTTAGTGAAGTTTTTGTACGAAGTAATACAAATTTGGGCAGAAAATTTCGGCAGAGTTTCCTTTATTTTTTGATGCAAACCAAACAAAAATATGACGCAAATATATGCATTCCATACACGCACATTCATCTCAATCCATATACATATGACCATATTAAAAGTACACGTACATCATCATTACTTTATTTTATATAGGTGAAAGGTCCTAATATGTCTAGATGGGGGTGAATAGCCTATTTAAAAATCTACAAATCAACTAGAGCAATTTGATTAGTATGATAAATAGCGAAATGCAAACTTGCTCTAGCTCTACAAGAGTTGCAAGCCACCTATCCAACAATTCTAGTTGCAATGATTACTAGGCACACAACTTGCAATGTTACTACTCACTAAGAGCTCCCAATCTTGCTACTCTAAAGAGCTCCACTAGATGAACTTAAAATAATAAAGCAAGCTCTCAATTCTAATTACACTAAAGAGCTTGCCACAACTAGTTTGCAAGAATATAAATGAGTGAGTAGGGTGATTATACCACCGTGTAGAGGAGTGAACCAATCACAAGATGAATACTAAATCAAACACCAGGAGAATACAAAAGGGCAAGAGACAACCAATTTTTCTTTCGAGGTTCATGTGCTTGTCGGCACGCTAGTCCCCGTTGTGTCGACCAACACTTGGTGGTTCAGCGGCTAAGAGGTGTTGCATGAACCTCGTCCACATAATTGGACACCGCAAAAACCTACCCACTAGCGAGGTAACTCAATGACATGAGCAATTCACTAGAGTTATCTTTCAGCTCTCCGCCGGGGAAGGCACAAGACTGAAAGGTCCTTGTATGGTTTTGGTAATTGAGTGACAACCCTAGGTGGACTAACTGTGTTTATGTGAGATACACAGGTGATTAGTCCACAAGTACATGTGTGTGAGCAACATATGTCATGAAGGTGAAAATGGCTTGGAGATGTTGCAAAGCTCACACATGTGAAGATGAAGGAGCTCATTGCACATGAGACATGACATTGAGTCATATGATCAAGGTGGAGAAGATCAAGACAAGACTTGGCTTGATGGACCGGTTGCAAGCGTGAAGGGCAAGTCGGAGGCTTTGGAGCAATGGACTGTGTGGCGGTGAAGCTTGAGCAAGACTTGGCGTCGATGGATGAAGGCAACGATGAAAAGCAAGTGATGTCAAAATCGATGAACCAATATGATCACGTGATGATATGAAGTGGATCATATCATTATTGATCATGTTGATGCATGTGTTGCATCGACATTGGAGGAGATGGAATGGAATGCGCAAGGCAAAGGTATAACCTAGGGCATTTTATTTCACCGGTCATAGGTGTGTAGAGAAATTTATGACCAGGTTTAGGATAGATGGACGTACTATCAAGAGGGGCAAACTTGTTTGCATATCGGTCATCTAGTGCCACTCGAGTGATCTAACTTTGCATTGTCGCTAGGATCGAGTGGCATGGCAAGTTGAGTGGCTAACATCCTTGAAAATGTTTGTGAAAATATGCTAACACATATGCACAAGGTGATACACTTGGTGGTTGGCACATTTGAGCAAGGGTGAAGAAGATAGAGTTGAAAACGAGTTAGTCACGCTGGTTACAGAGTGACCGGACGCGTCCGGTATGGTGACTGGACACGTCCGGTATTTGGCGACGTACTCAGCGACCGGACGCGTCTGGTCGCCACACCGGACGCGTCCGGTGTGAATTAGCAAAATCGGTGTTCGGTGGAACAGTTGATCGGACACTGGCAGCGTCCGGTCTGGTGTGACCGGACGCGTCCTATCATCCGTGGGATGCTTACTGTAATCGATCGGACGCTGAGGCTCAGCGTCCGGTCAGTTTCTATCAGACGCGTCCGGTCGGCCCTAGAGGCTTACTGGACTCGACCGGACACAGTGGCTGAGCGTCCGGTCATTTCATGCTGAGC
>NW_027097702.1:0-27145 GCF_019320115.1 Miscanthus floridulus | reverse complement strand
GGGCGCGCCTTATCCGGGTTTCTGGCTGCGTGTGGCCCAAGGATCGGGCCTTTCGTGTCTAGGCCTTTATTTCGGGGCGTGTGGGCGCGCGGCGGCTGGGTGGGCGCGGCGGCGGCTGGGGTGGGCGGGGCGGCTGGGGTGGGCGCGGGGGCGCGGGTGGCTGGGGGGCGGGGGTTGGGCCGGTTGGGTTTTACTGTTTTTTTTATTTCAACTTTGCGAGTGCCCCCCACATGGCATTCGGCAAATATTTTTTTTTTGATTTTGGGCCCAAATTTTTTCTGGGGCCTTGTGACAGTATTTCAAACTGTATTTTAAAATTTGGGGCAATTTTCATTTTTATATATTCATTAGTTTATTTCGTTTCATCGAATTTTTCGAGATGTTTCAATTTGAACTGCAGGTACATGGAATAATGGACTTTGGTCATCCAAAAATTGATACTCATGATATTTAGGGTATGTTTAGGCCGTATCCAGGAACTCACATGAAATCTCGAGCATCACGTTGACGTAACATGTCGAGGTACTTGCCAGAAATGTGATTTTAAATTATATAAAATGCAAACGAAGTCCTAAAATCACAAAACTTGTCGAGGCGTCGTGTTATCGCATGTGGAGGCTGTGGCAAAAAATTGAGAAGGTTTTGGGCAAGTTGTGACGTCGGATGCCAAAAACCCAAACATCTCCACAGATTGCCCGAAAAAAATCTGATCACATGTGGAGATGTCTGGGTTTTTGGCAACCGATGTCACAACTTGCCCGAAACCTTCTCAATTTTTTACCACACCTTCCACATGCGATAACATGATGCCTCGACAAGTTTCGTGATTTTTGAACTTTGTTTGCATTTTATATAATTTAAAATCACATTTTCGACAAGTACCTCGACATGTTACGTCAACGAGATGCTCGAGATTTCATGTGAGTTCCTGGATACGACCTAAACATACTCTAAATATCATGAGTATCAATTTTTGGATGACCAAAGTCCATTATTCCATGTACCTGCAGTTCAAATATGAAATATCACGAAATATTCGAATGAAACGAAATAAACTAATGAACTAATATAAAAAAAAGTCAAAATTGCCCCAAATTTTAAAATAGAGTTTGAAATACTGTCACAAGGCGCTAGAAAAACATTTGGGCCCAAAATCAAAAAAAATTTGCCGAGTGCCATGCGGGGCACTCGGCAAATATGTTTTTAAAAAATAAAAAAATTTGCCGAGTGCCTAGGCCGGGCACTCGACAAAAATAGTTTTTAAAAATAAAAAAAATTGCCGAGTGCCTGGCACTCAGCAAAATAAGTTTTTAAAAATAAAAAAATATTGCCGAGTGCCAGCCGTTAGGCACTCGGCAAATCTGACGGCAGGTGGCCGCCGTCACGAGCCGGCCACCATTTGCCGAGTAGGATCTTTGCCGAGTGCCACGCCACTCGGCAAAGCCCAGTTTTTGCCGAGAGCCAGCTTTTACCGAGTGCCTAGCACTCGGCAAAATCCACCTTTACCGAGTGCTTTATTTTGCCGAGTGCGGCACTTGCCGAGTGCCCCGATAAAAAGCACTCGGCAAAGTCTCAGTCACTCGGCAAAGTCCAGTTTTCCAGTAGTGTTAGGGGTGTCACATGAGGGTGTCACATAGAAGTGTTTGATAGTAATCATAAAACAAATTACAGATGTCCTCAGAAATCCACGAGACGATTTTATTAAGCCTAATTAATCCGTCATTATCACATGTTTACTGTAGCTTTATTGTAGCACCGCATTCTCAAATCATGGCCTAATTAGGCTTAAAAATGCGTCTCGTAAATTAATCGCAATCTGTGTAATTATTTTTTAGTCTATATTTAATACTCCGTGCATATATAAACATTCGATGAACAATGCGAGCAAGAACCGGCAAGCACCTGTTGCCTATCTGAGCACCCGGTGCAAACATAAACAGCTGCAGTGTGTCAGCACGTTGCCCAATGCGAAGGAACAAGCGAGGTGGGGAAAGTTCTGACGACACCCTTTTTTTTTTTTTGTTCTAGGCTCAAACTTAGCAAGTGCTAGACGTTTTAGGGCACTCCCAATGCAAGAAACCACTATAGTTTCTATGGGCTATTAATTGTACTGCCACCTAAGCATTTTGCTGATGTGGCAATGTAGTTATTGAAGAGAGAGAACAAAAATCATAGAAACCGGGTCTAAGTTAGAAACCATGTCTACACGAGAACCAAGACACGAAGGGATGTGATTGGCTAGCGAATGGATGAGAGAGTGTATGTTATTGGATAAAAAGTTGTTCTGTAGAAACTATCCATTGGAACCATGGTTTCTATACAGAGTGTCTATGAAAATTAATAGGTATAGAAACTATACATAGTTTCTAGCATTGGGACTGCCCTTACACGTTGGAGACATAAATTTTGCTAGTAAAGCGCCCTTGACGTGTAGAGGAGTTGCACCTTGGCCAAGACTGTACAGGAGCCCCCTTGATCCTATATTAGAAGCATGCTTACTTTGTTCAAAATATCAGTGTATAGGAAACGCCATTGAGGTGTGGGCCCACAGCAAGAAAAAAGATGCCACATTTCCGGTTACAGTTCCAAAGTCTGAGGGGAGTAGACATGATTGGTAGAGAGAAATAATATTTTTATTTTATTTGATGGGAGCTGGTTCTTTGTTTTGGAGTATAGGAGCGACGTGCGCAATGTATGGGACCCGGGTGATCCTGTTATAGAAGCATGCCACATACTTGCTTACTGTAAATTTCCAGTTATTAAATAAAGCCTTATATTACGTTTTTGCCACCTACCTGGTTTGTGCTCACATACATAGTTCGGTGTAAACTATGGGCATCCAGCTATCTATCCAGTTGTCTCTTAGAAACAAGGAGAAGAATAGACAATTAGTAGCATCGAGAAGAGGCAGACTTGTGCTGTCGTAGATAGTTCGGTGTAAACTATGGGCATCCGGCTCTCTATCCAGCTGTCTCTTAGGAACACGGAGAAGAATAGACAATTTGTGGTACCGGAGAAGAGGCTGACTTGTGCTGTCGTACATAGTTCGGTGTAAACTATGGGCATTCAACTGCCTCTTTTGGAACAAGGAGAAGAATAGACAATTAGTGGCACCGAGAAGAGGCAGATTGTGTGCATTGTTATGGTCGACAAAACGCTTACATTGTTTACATCGAGGAGAGGCAAGCTACTATACAAATGTCAGTGTATATATATATACACGCATATAGCAAGATAGAGCACGCATCATCGCCATAGGCTACTGCGTTCTTCTTCTTTGGAGGTTGTCATGTATTTCTTTGTTAGTTATTACTTTAAAAAATGTTCCTTTTAACATTTTAGTAGACTGTTTTGCTGCTCGGTTAGTATATGGCCTGGAGCAAATCCATTAAGACATCTGTTTAGTATGAAAGTAGGATGTCTATCACAGTATCAAGTTTATTCTTGCCAAATTAAAGATGAGCATTAGTTCGAAACAACATGTTTTTTGACGCCATTCAAAACAACATGTTATGTTAATTTCTATTGATTATGTCAATGTTGCTCGATTATTGATTTTTATTGGTATTATAACAGTTTCAAAATAGAGAAAAGCTAAGGGTAGTACGTGATCATGGCTGCCCCTACTCCGGCTGGGCAACAGTGGTCCGATCTGGTTGGCAAAACTAACATGGAAGACGTAGTTGACACTATCTGTGGAGATCGGCCAGATGTAACGCAAGTATGCGAAGTACTCCCGGGCCAGGCATTGTCTTCTGGAGAATGTACACATGTCGGAGACGCCGGAGCCCCGACTGTACGTGTTATTATCACCTACATCAACGTCGACGGTGGAGGAAAGCTGGTTACTACCCCGGCTCCGTATATTGGCTAGTTTGCATAGTAAGGCTATCTTCCTACTTTTTATGCCTTGACATGCATCAATTGAATAATGCGAACGAGTATGACGTTTGAACTTGCTTTCATGGTTGATTTATATATGTTGTGTCTCTGATGAATCTATTGAGTAGTGTCCTACTCAATATATGTAATAATAAACAATGAGATGTCTTGTGTTGATGAGTAATGTATGTCCGGTGAAGCATTTATATATAGTCCTTTTAGGCGCAATTATGTCATGAGACATTAGCGAGCAATACTTGACACACTTGTGGATCAAGCATTCCTATCATGGATTGTCGCCGCAGCTTTTGATCCAATTCTCCTAGTGATGGACATCATTTCTAAGACATGAGTAATAAAAAATGAACGAGATGCATGCATATAACATATATGAAGCAATAGTTATAACCATTACTTATGGGTATCATTGCTTGGTGCCTACATACATGCCCTCCACTTCTAATACGGAGCATAAGTCACGCATATATACTAGACATCTCCAAGAATTACTTCAAACCACTCGTAAAATTAATTTTTGTCCAAAGTGTCGAAAATCATACTCCAATAGTTTTGTATCCTTGCATGGCAGCACACTGGCGCTCCAACTCATCCTTGTAAGTCACTAGGTATCGGTATGGCCATACGTCCAGCGGCTGCGAGCCTGGCACAAAGGTGATGATGTGGTCATGGGTGCGAGGAGGCGGCAGGCCATGTGGCTGAGTGAAGATGGTGGAGAACTCACACTACGTCAGAATACCCCATCACTGCCGGATTGTGCAATGGAAAATACTCCATCTTTTCCAATACCTCGGCTAAGATGAATTTTGTCAGCTCTGATTGCAGTGCGACGATCTCCATGTCTAACAGCCTTTCGTGGTTATATTTCTTGCGTTGTCGTTCAAAGAAGATGATATCCAAAGAGGAATAGTAAATCATTTTGTTGAATTATTAACAGACATAAATGAAATGGGGATTATACACACCAACTTATCGGCTTCTTCCGATTTCCCACCGATGTAGCGAAGCATTGCCCACATTACATAAAACCCGCATTCATTGTTTCCCGCCGGCTGTGATAGGTACTTCCCCTCCATTTCGACAACCTTGAATGGGACCTACATCCCACCGATATGTCTTCTTCGGACACTGAGCAACATTAAAAGGAGAAACATTAGAAAGCAGTATGTGTGATTAGAAAATAATACGTTACTAGGATCGCTTACTAATTCAGCAATGCAACCGGTGCATCGAGATGATGAAATGGTTTTTTCTTCGAGTCCCACACCTCGATCAGATTTTTAGCAAGATTGACACAAATGAAGATGAAATGGTTGCTGCAATCACAGAATCCTAATTATCGAATAATCTTAACGAAAAAAGAAGCATAAAATTAAAAGTCGAGAACACATACTCGCAGTTGTAGGCTAGAAGTATGTGGGTTTTGTTCTTCATCGTGAATTCGTCGAAAACGAACAATCAATCTCTGTTTCAGGTCTTCCACGTCATATCCATGGAGGCCTAAACATGTTATCTCATTGACTCGCAAGGGGTCCAAGAAGCCTATGTAATCCCATTTGCTTTTTAGAATGCAAAATTTTGCTATACACCTACATAAAATCATGAGAAGTGCTTAAAAGTTAACAATTTGTGTCTCGATAGAGTAGTTAATTGTAATATCGTGCGTGTAGGGTACTTACATAGTCCATAGCGTCAACATTTGAACATCGAGAGAGCGTTTCTGATCGCGGCCATGCTGACAACGCGAGACAAGACGTCCAAAATTTGCCGCCGAGATCGAGGCGTACTACCGCACAAACAGCCCTAGAATCTTCTTCCCTAGGTTCTAGTTTGTCCTATATACTAGTACTAGTACTGTAGTCATCGTCTACTTAATGTTTGTCGCCTTGATTTGTGTGCCGAGAACTTTGACTCGATTTATAGAAAATGAGTGCAACTTTTCTATCTCTAAATAAATTTATTAAAAAAACTAGATTTAAATATCTGTCCAATGATACTAATTATATATCATAAATATTAATATTTTTAATATACATTTAGTCGAAGTTATTAGTCGAGAAGCGAAACCGACGTACGTGTGGCGACGGAGGGAGTACTTCGATGTCATCACGGGCACCAGCACGGGCGGGGCTGATCGCAGGCCATGCTGACAACGCGAGACGAGACGGGGGACGAGACACCCAAAATTGGCCGCCGAGATCGAGGCGTACTACCGCACAAACGGGGCTTGAATCTTCTCTCCTGGTTGTAGTTTGTCCTTTATACTAGTACTAGTACTGTAGTCATCGTCTACTTAATTCGGTCTCCTGCCCGCTTTGCTTGACATACACACACTGACACATAGGGGCCCAATATGGGGCCGGCTGCACTCCATGAGAAGCTTCTTCTGTGGGCCCAGGTACGGCCAAGAATAACATGGACAAGCTGGTCGATATCGGCAAGGGCCTGCTGGGGAGGCAGGTGTTGCCTACTGGGGAGACAGGTGTATAGGATGCACGAGCTAACGGGGAATAACCAGGATGACCGTCGGACTAGGAGAACAAACAGGGACGAGCTCAAGACCTACGCCAACAAAATTCTTGATAGACGATAGAAATCGTGTATATATATTCAATCATAAGTGTCGTGTACATGTATATAACATGGACTATAGCTTTCGTATCCAACCGATTCATAGAAGCATTGTTTGGTGCATAGAAAGCAAAAGTCAATCAAGGCCAGACTTGCCAAAACAGTACACGCCAATCAATCAAGGGCTAATCTTGTTGGTATGCAAGGATACAGTGACATGTAAGGATTCATTTGTCTAACACCCCCGCACATGTAACTATATTTACCTCGTATTCGCCTAAACAGCCGTTTAAAACAGCTGTTTAGGCCCATTTAATACAGTTTATCTCCGTTCCGTTTAGGCCGTTTAGACCGTTTTTCCTGTTTTTTGACCATTTAAACGGTCAACCGTTTAATTTCCGTTTACCCTCTAAACAAAATAGTTTACCACCGTTTACCGTTTAGTGGCCATTTAATCGGGCGTTTAGGCCTGTTTAGGCGAACACTGAGTAAGATACAACTACATGTGATATGCTCTAATCTCTCCACTTCACAAAATGTTTGAATTATTTCAACAAATTATATGTGCAATAATGCTTACATAATCAAGGTAGATATATCGAACATTTTAGTTAGAATGTATCTCCGTGGCGTGCGTCTGCTGGACTCGAGCTGGTGCACATGGATCTCTGTGGCCCGATCACGCCAATCACACCTAGAGGCAAGTCCTATTTCATGATCGTGGTTGATGATCACAGCCGCTATATGTGGCTGGAATTGCTGGCGGGAAAAGATGAAGCGCTGGCATGTTTCAAAAGGTTCAGGGCAGCGGCTGAATTGGAGTCAGGCCGTCACCTAAAGGCGCTCAGAACGGACCGCGGTGGCGAGTTCAACTCCGGGGCGTTTGTGGTGTTCTGCACACAACTACGCCCTATACTCCGCAACAGAATGGTGTTGTGGAACGGAGGAATCAGACGATAGTGGAGATGGCGAGGTGTTTACTGAAGAGTATGGGAGTACCACCTCGGTTCTAGGGGGAGGCTGTGAAAACAGCAGTATATATTCTCAATCGCTCTCCGACTAAGAGTTTGAGCGGTATGACTCCTTATGAGGCTTGGTTTGGCAGAAAACCCGGGATCAAGCACTTGAGGACGTTTTGGCTGTGTTGCTTATGCAAAGAAGGCCGGCCCGGGAATAAGCAAGTTAACTGACAGATCAACACCAGGTGTGTTCTTTGGCTATGAGCCGGGACAAAAGGTTATCGTATTTATGATCCAGTGAAGGACAAGCTCATGGTGGCTTGTGATGTGATCTTTGAAAAGCCATGGAATTGGGAAGGCGAAACAGGCAGCGGAGACAACTGATATGTTTCAGGTTCAGTGGGATGACACTGACACTGTTCCCGGTCTGGCAACGGGATCTGAGGAAGCTGCGGTGCCCGATTTCGAGCCGGTTTCGCCTGCTGCGTCAATTCCATCAGCAGGGGGTGCATCAAACACACCACCTGGGACTCCTAACTCCAATTCGGGTACACCATTGATACAGTGGGCCACGCCACCCACTAGTCAGTCCGTGGATTCAGAAGGTGATCCACTCCGGTACAAAACGATCGCTGATCTGCTAGATGATACTGAAGAAATTCAGGATTTTGAATATAGTGGACTCTGCCTTGTTGCTGCTGAGGAACCAAGATCAGTACAAGAGGCAATGTCGGAGGAGTGCTGGAGGCAAGCCATGCGGGCAGAAATGCAAGCGATTGAGGCTAACCGAACTTGGGATGTCAGTGTGTTGCCACCCAAACACAAAGCGATTGGCCTGAAATGGGTTTTTAAGGTCAAGAAAGATCCTGAGGGGAATGTGGTCAAGTATAAAGCACATCTAGTTGCTAAAGGCTATGCTCAGCGTTTTGGAGTGGATTTTGATGAGGTTTTCGCTCCGGTGGCCAGAATTGAAACTGTACGGGTGTTGTTGGCACTTGCAGCTCAAGGTGGATGGGAGGTTCATCATATGGACGTAAAATCAGCTTTTTTGAATGGTGATCTCTCTGAAACCGTGTACGTGCAACAGCCTCCAGGTTTTGTAGTCGACAATGGAGATAAGGTGCTCAAGTTGAAAAAGGCACTCTACGGTTTGAAGCAGGCACCACGGGCGTGGAATGTAAAACTTGACCGTGAACTCGTGGCTCTTGGTTTTGTCAGGAGCAAGTTGGATCACGCTGTTTATAGAAGAAACAGCAAGAACTCTTTTCTGCTTGTGGGAGTTTATGTCGATGATTTGATCATCTCTGGACCAGATGTGAAAGACATCAAGAATTTCAAGTCTGAGATGAAGAAGAAGTTTAGCATGAGTGACTTGGGGCTCTTAAGCTATTACCTGGGCATAGAGGTTAAGCAGGATGCAAATGGCATCACTCTGTGTCAGAGTTCCTATGCAGCAAAGATACTAGAAGTGGCTGGAATGGGGAACTGCAACTCATGTGATACTCCAATGGAATGTCGATTGAAACTGAGCAAGCTGAAGAATGGAGAGGCAATGGATCCTACGGGATACAGGAGTATAATCGGCAGCCTGAGGTATATTGTTAACACTCGACCTGATTTGGCATTTTCAGTTGGTGTTGTGAGCAGATACATGGAGGCACCGGGCAAAGAACATTGGGCCGCTGTAAAACACATTCTGAGGTATCTCAAGGGTACCATGGGGTACGGCTGCAAGTATGAGAGGGGAGCTGAGCTGAAACCAATTCTAATTGGGTACAGTGACAGTGACTTTGCTGGAGACATCGAGGATAGGAAGAGCACTACGGGTGTTGGCTATTTCCTCGGGAGCAGTCTTGTTACCTGGGCGTCACAGAAGCAAAGGATCGTTGCCTTGTCTTCCTGTGAAGCGGAGTATGTGGCAGCGGCGGCAGCAGCTTGTCAAGGCGTATGGCTTAGCCGGCTGATTGCAGATATGCTGGGAACGAGGGAGACGACGGTGAAGCTGCACATGGATAATATGTCTGCGATAGCACTCAGCAGGAATCCGGTGCATCATGATCGAAGCAAGCACATTGATACTAAGTATCATTTTCTTCGTCAGTGCATCGAGGAAGGCAAGGTGGAGGTTGAACACGTCGGGACAGGAGATCAGGTCGCCGACATCTTCACCAAGTCGCTGGGACGAGTGAAGTTCGTGGAGTTCAGGAGTGCATTAGGTGTCGTCAGTGTGCATCAAGTTTAGGGGGTGATTTGTTAGCTAAATTGATGCACAAATAAATGTAATCTCGTATCAGTTGGAGTCTGTAATGGTCGAGTAGGGGATGGGCGTGATCTTAGGCGTGCATGATCACGGTCCAGCCCGTTGTCGGTCAGTCACCGCGCTGTGGCGTGCCGGGCGCACGTAGCACGCACCGCTCGAACGGTGTTGCGTTCTTTGCACGACATGGCGCGGGAGGGCGTCACGGTTGTTAAGATCGTGAGACTTGTGTATAAATAACAAGGAACAAAGACCGGGAAAGCTGCGAAGTTGGTAGCGCCACATCCTCTTGTCTGTTACATCTGCTAGGTTAGACTCGCCGCGATCACCATCGTTTCGCCGGCGCGATCCGAGCTCTGGAGTGCGTTCTGCTCCAACAGGCAAGAGCGCGACGTCCGCCGCCTTGGAATTATCCCGGCAAGTAATCGAGGGTCCACCACTAGCCAACCTCAACCTACAAATGGAACTTGGCAACCCCAATCCGAAGCTATCGACGAGCCTACTCCGATCACCCCAACTCCACACGGACAACGAGATCGAGCACTAGCTCGGACGGTTGGTTCGCTGGCTGCTGCTGTATGAACCACCGTACCGGACGCGAGTTCAATCCCTAGATCGACTCTCGCGTTTCTCGACACAGAAAACATAACCCCTCTTAAAGGATAATAACCTTGTAAACATGTGTGTTTGTGTTGTCACGGTAACAACCCAGGTGATAAGATCACGAGATATTCGAGCTAGGTGAATTGACCAAACCTGCATACACGACAGAGCTAGTTGAATGGACCAAATCTGCCGTGATTCTCCTAAAGGGTTGTTAGGCGTCTCTATTGGTGAAGTGCCACATAAATGGAGCTTTTCCGTCTAAGAATAGATTAACACGCATAACACGGTTTTGCGCCTGGTGCTTCCCTATCGTGCGCCTCTGATTGTTTGTTGGTGGAGGGTGAACTAAAATATAGGGGGGCTAATTTGTCCAATGCTAACTGTTACTACACTAATGCTACAGTAATTCATTTTATTTTAAGAAATAAAAAATGAATAATGCGTAGAACGTTAGCGGCCACTAGCCAGCTAACGAGGGCCGTATTCTAGCTTGTTTTAAAAACAAGGAGTATACTGGTTGCTTCATGGGCCAGTTAGCTAATACTCATCATACTGGTTGCTTCATGGGCCTTCAGTTTTTTGATGCAGGCAAGGGGCCGGGAGCCCAGTTTCTCCTCCATTGGGCTCCGCTCCTGCACACTAGTTCATCAACCCATCCTCCCGCATGGGCTAACATGGAGATACTTAGGCAATAAAAACCCTATTTATTTAATACATAGTAACTAATAAAAATTACTTCATATAATCAAGTTTTATTTATTTGAATCTTGATTTACACGTATGTGCAAAATTGTCATTAGCATGACTGAGAGAGATGGTAATGGCTGATAACGTAACATTAATTTGATAATAATGTAACATTTTGTAACATTAATTTGATTCAACGGTTGTGTGTTTTCTTTTTCTTCCTTTGTTTTGTGTTCCAGTACGGCTGACTTTGTCTAATATATGGGCGTTTTGGATGTCCCTATTTATTAATTGAACCATGTGGACATATAATAAATTAGAAGGCTAATTCACGTACAAATTTAAATTGCCCTCTAACCCGAGCTCTCGCACGGGACAGAATCTTTGTGGACGTAAGCATTAGTCATTGTTTAATATCTCAAGCAAATAAAAAATACTTATATTAAATTACACAGTTTATACATTGTTCATTTTCTAACACAAGAGAAGCAATAGATACTTTGTACTCTCTATCTAGTTGTGATAACCATATGTTTAGTCATCCATATCCGTAGTTTGTTCCTTTTCAAGGCACCTCTGAAATGTTTATTTTTAATACGCATTTATTTGAAATATTAGATTAAAGTTTGGTGGATGTTGTTGCAACTCATATCTTATGACGCCATGAATCTAAGTGTTCATTTTTGAATTATAGTCTTATTAATTGCTACTTATTTATGTTCTCAAGATAAATCGGAACTCTTGTGCTTATTGTATATTTTATTAACTCTCATTTGTACTTTTTAAATAAGGATATGTTTGGCCATAAACTATACTATAAAGGATTATGATGGCATGAATAACATTTAAAGTCGGCACTAGGTCAATTAAGATCGATGGTAGAGCTTGATCTGAGATCATGGATGACGTAGAGGTTCCAACCTGGCGAGGACATTAATATCCAAAACATATTCTGATTGTTTACTTTAAAGGGATCCTAGTAAGATCAATGTTTTCCTAAATGGTAGACGGTCTTTACACGGTCGCCCTTCGTTTAGCGTTTAGGCCGTTTACACGGTGTTTAAACGAAGTTAAACGGTCTAAACGGTTTTGTACTTTAAAAAAATACATATAATTATATATGTGCATATAAAAAATCTAGTATTCTAGCATTTATACATATTTATCCGAGTAAAAATTAATTATTTTGGTATGTATATATATTTATGCATGTGAAAAGAACCAAATATAGATATTTATGCATGTAACATATGAAGTGTACACATTTATAAATATAATAAACTTAAGTATACAAATTTATCCATACAAAACTGAACTAGATTTATCTCGTATTCACCTAAACAACTGTTTAGCCTATTTAATACAGTTTATCTCCGTTCCATTTAGGTCGTTTAGACAATTTCCGTTTACCCCCTAAACAAAATAGTTTACCACCGTTTACTGTTCAGTGGCCGTTTAATCGACCGTTTAGGCGAACACTGAGTAAGATACAACTACATGTGTTATGCTCTAATCTCTCCACTTCTCAAAATGTTTAAATTATTTCAACAAATTATATGTGCAATAATGCTTACATAATCAATGTAGATATATCAAACATTTTAGTTAGAATGTATAAATATGTATACATATTTATCTGGTCTACATGAGGGAATGCATCATTGACTTTTAACTTAAAATATATCTATAGTACCTTAGGAATATTGGTCGACATTTCATAATATACTTATTTATTAATTACATGAGGATTTGAGATATATTTTTATTTATTTTTATATAATGGGTTGAGGTTGATATTTAATTTATGTCACCTTTCATAATGGCATATATGATAATTTGAATGCAAACTTACTAGGTATTTTTTATTATCTTTTGTTATGGTAAATATGAGTAATATATAAAAATATTAGGATATTTTAAATTATCTTTTATGATGGCTAAGATGGATGATTTAGGTATAAATTTAGAGCGTTACTTTCAATTATCATTCATAATTATAGACTTGGTTTATTTAGATGCAAATTTGAGGATTATGTTGGATTATCCTTAATCGATAAACAATGAAAGTACTGGAAAAATGCCAAACAAATAGTTTATTGTTTTGGTACGGTTGACAAAAAATGTATTTATTTTAGACTGCCAGTTGTCACACCTATTTTACGGGTAGTCTAGCACAAGTGTGTCTATTTTGTTGAGTTTGGTAGATTATATCCTACGTTTTATTAATAGACTAACTTTATTTCTATTTGATTTTTTATTAAAAGATTAACTGACCACGGTGCTAAGCATCGACGGTGGCGGGATACGTGGGCTGATCCCAACGGTCATTCTCGCCTCCCTCAAGAAAGCCTCCAGTTGAGCCACCCCCGCCCTACGTACCTTTGGCATGTGAGAACAACTAGTACCGTTTCCAATTATGTGAGAGAAACTTCAATAGCTTGCCTATTCTTATTGTAGAGGCTATTTCAGAATTTATATCGAAAAAAGTAGGCTCTAACAGATATTCTTTCTGACTTTTTGTAAAATAGAAAGTTGGCTATCACTTGATTTTCCATGGCCATAGATAGCCAACCATGGGCGCTCACTATCTGACTTTGTAAAATAGCAAGGCTATTGTGGACCTCTTCTTTTTTGAGGAGTTTTTTTTTCTTTCTATTTTACAAAAATAGCTAAACAAATGAATTTAGCTACTAATTTTAGCCAAGCTGTTGGAGCTATATTCAGGAAGAGGACAGGCCAGATGCCCGGATAGCGGACTACTCTCTGTCTCTAAATGTTTATCGCCATGATTTACGTGCTGAGAACTTTGATTCGATTTATAGAAAATATATGCAACTTTTCTAACTTTGATTCGATTTATAGAAAATATATGCAACTTTTCTATCTCCAAATAAATTTATTAAAAAGGTAGATTCAAATATCTATCCAATGATACTAATTATGTATCATAAATATTAATATTTTTTAATATATATTTAGTTAAAATTATTTCTCCGAAAGCGAAAATGACAGACATTTACGGACGGACGGAGTAGTTCGATGTCGTCACGGGGACGGGGACCACCACGGGCGGGCTGATCGCGGCCATGCTGACAACGCGAGACGAGATGGGGACGAGACACTCAAAATTGGCCGCCGAGATCGAGGCGTACTACCGCACAAACGGGGCTAGATTGTCCTATATACTAGTACTAGTACTGTAGTCATCGTCTACTTAATTCGGTCTCCTGCCTGCTTTCCTCGACATACACACACTGACACACAGGGGCCCAATATATGGGGCCGGCTGCACTCCATGAGAAGCTTCTTCTATGGGCCCTCTGCATGAGGTCACGCGTGACACCCTCCCAACGTCGTGGTGCCGGCGTTCGACGTCAGGAAGATGAATACTGTCGACTTCTCCTCCTTCAAGCGTCTCGACGGCGGCAGAGAGAAGCAGATACATCTCCTTTCGGACGTCTGCATAGGTTGATCAGAGACGCTTCTCACTGGACGATACGACCAAGAATAACATGGACAAGCTGGTCGACATCGGCAAACATGGCCTATACGCCTCAACAATGAGGCTGCGGTTGCCCAGGCCATGTTGGGCCAGACAACGAGATCGAGCACTAGCTCGGGTGGTTGGTTCGCTGGCTGCTGCTGTGCAAACCACCGGACGCGAGTTCCATCCCTAGATCGACTCTCGCGTTTCTCGACACAGAGAACATAACCCATGTTAAACGATAACGTTGCAAACGTGTGTGTTCGTGTTGTCACAGGTAACAACCCAGGTGATTCGCTGCAGCGCCTGATAGGAACATAATCTGTTAGGAATAGGTTTACATAGTTACGGTTCATTTACATTACCATCTAAATAATTACATAACATAAAACCTGAATGTTTCTTCTTTTTTTGCGATTTGAGAACCCTTTGAAAAGACATTCAAGGGATTCTCAAAATTTTGAGATAGATCTAATTAGAATTTTTTACTTTTTTTCTGAATTTTTTGTTTTTCCACTCGGGAATATAGAGTGGACTGGTTTAAAAAAGAAAATCTTATTTAGTATAATAATTGGATAATAGGACCTCTACCCTATCAACGGATAGAGAGAGAACAAAATCTGGATAGGTGGCTAATATGTTAAATTTATAACCAAGGTGTTCCTACAGCCCAATTTTGACAAGAAGGCTAATATGTTACATTTATAACCAAGGTGTTCCTATAGCCCAATTTTGACAAGAAACAGAGAACATAACGTTAGCGGATGTCTACTATCTGCGACACGGCAGAAGCTATTGTTGAGTGTAATCCTTGTGTGCAAGTTTAGTGTTTGCTGTATTTGGTTAGTAGCTGATTTAGGCGCATGATCACCGATTGATAGTGATTGTATCGGTCTGATTGAAGACCATGATTTGTTTCCTTGTAATCACTAACTTACTTAAGCAATGCAATACAACCTGGAAACGCTACCAAGTTGGCAGCACCAAAACGAGATCGTGTCCATTGTGTTCGCGTGAATTTTGTCTTGGCCGTGACCTTGCCGGTGACGTGTTCATCGTCGTATCTCCAGCAAGTTCCAACAAGTGGCATGAGAGACAGTTTTGTTGACGCCTGGACTCGATGGGTGACTAGAAGAAGCCAGCCGATGACTCCAAGGAGAGCATCATGATCGACCGGGTGGTTCGTGAGGTAGGCAGCGAGAGTAGCTACCCCGTCCTCACCAATACCAATTACTCCGATTGAGCGCTCCTGATGAAGATGAAGCTGAAGGCGAGGGTGCTCTGTAACATCATCGAGGATGGGGTGCCGATGAGCATGAAGAAATGATGGCAATCAATGTCCTCTACAGTGCAGTGCCACCAGAGCTGGTGTCAGCACTCACTGATAAAAAAGATGACAAAGAAGGCCTACATAGCCATCATGAAGATGTGGGTCAGGAACGACCCAGTGAAGAAGTCCACCCATGGTGCAGCTCTGGTGGAAGTTCAACTTGGCGACGTTCAACGGCGATGAGACCGTCGAAGACTACGCATTGTGCCTCCAAGGTATGGTGTGGTGACCCTTGCCACACGGGGCGAGGTGGTGGGCAAGTTCAAGATCGTGGAGAAGTTCATCCGCGGCGTGCTAGCGTGGTTCAAGCAGATCATTCTCACGATCATGACTTTGCTCGATGTGTCAACCATGTCCCTAGCGGATCTGACGGCGCGGCTGAAGGCGGCGGAGGACTTGTTTGAGGAACTGCCACTGTCATTGCAGTGCCGCTGTCATTGCAGCATGATGGGAGCCTATACCTCACAAAGGTGGAGTGGGACGTGTGGTGAAAGCAGCGCGAGGTGGAGGGGGATGAGGACACGGATGTGGGTGCAGGCATGGAGGCCCATTGACGAATGGGCCACACTCAGAATAGTAAGCTCAATGGTGATGAATGCAGGAAGTGTAGGAAAATGGGCGACTGGGTCATGAGTGCCGCTCCAAGGCCAAGAAGGAGTAGGCCCATGTCGCACAAGAAGAGGATGAGGCCTCACTGCTACTCATGAGGGCCTCATCCACACCCACAGACACCTTGCCACCACCGCCTTCCCCATCTTTGTAGGCGGTGAGAGCCCCAGTCTAGTTGAGGGAGCAGAAGGTGTTGGCCCATGTCTAAGAAGAAGGGGATCATGACGCCAAGAGATGGAGCCTGGATACCGGGGCCACCAACCATTTGTCTGGGTGTCGATTTGCATTCACGGATCTCAACAAGGAGATGCTGGGGATAGTGCGGTTTGGCAACAACTCAGTGGCGCAGATCGAGGGCCGGGGAACGGTCGCGTTTGTGTGCATGGCTGGCAAAATCTATTCATTTACCGGGGTCTATTATATTGCCTAGTTGATGACAAACATCATGAGCATTGGGCAACGCGATGAGGTTGGGTACAGGGTCAACATTGACGATGGAGTCATGCGCATCTGGGAGCAGGGCCGTTGCCTGCTGGCGAAGGTGACACGCTAAAAGCCCTAAGTTTGGTTTTGTAACTGAGACATCTAGTGGACTATCCTCTACTCCAGTGTTGTGATTGAGATATGTTAGGTCCACAATCAAGGTTGAGAAAGGATGGCACTATGGAGGTGATGATGGTGTCAAATAGTGAGCAATTGCTCAACTCTTGGGAAAGAAGAAAGAGAAAACAAACTATAAGGGCTCAAGGCAAAGATATATGCTAGGCCCTTTTGTTTTGTCAACCAAGACACAATAAAGTGTGTTATCCGATTTATGATAGATGGTTATAGCATTAAGAGGGAGCTCTAATTTTGGATTCGGTCATCTAGTGCCACTACGTGTTGGAAATACATGCATGTGCATTTAGGCCTACTGACACATCGGAGAGCAAGCGAAAATGTTTGTGAAAAACACTTTGGAGATTGCTAACTCTGAACTTGCATGTTTGGTAAAAACATTTGAATGTTGGCACGCTTGGGAGGAGACGAGGTCGTGCTCTTGGTGCTATTGTTTAGCATGCATCGAACGTGTTCGGTGTGCCACCGGACGTGGCACCAGACGCGTCAGCCTGTACACAAACGGAGCCCTATGGTTTTTAGCCGAGCACGTACGAGTCCAGTGTGCATGGGACATGCATGATCGGATAGGTCCGGTGCTCACGCGATTGGATTCCTGAGAGCTGAATAGAAAGGGAAGGGCGAACCTAGTGTGCTCGTCGACGGTGGGCAGAGTCAGGAGCGGGGCGCCGAGGGCATGCCACCGCCGTTAATGAGGGGTGGACAGCAGCTGGGGCTCCTCCTCCCTTCTCCTCTCCACCTCCCTTCTCCTTCTTCCTCCTCCCTTCTCCTCTCCTCCCTCCCTTCTTCCTTCTTCCTTCTTCCTCCTCCCTTCTCCCTTCTTCCTCCTCTTCTCTTCCTCCTCTTCTCCCCTTCCCTTCTCTCCCTCCTCCCCTGCTCCTCCAACCTCCCCTGCTCCTATGGGCGGCGCGGCCAGGGAAGGGACGGCAGGGACACGGCCGCCGCTGCCGGAAATGGCCGGCCAGCACCAGCCAGCCACCTCTGGGCGGCCGAGGCGAGGGCAGTCGGGCCACGGGGAGCTACCGAGGCCGCGGCACGGCCGGCGATGGGGGTGGGCGCGGCGGGCGTGGCCGGCGACGGGCACGATCATGGGCGCGGCCGGCGGCCGGCGCGGGCGCAGGGAGCTGCCGGGGCAGGGCGCGGCCGACGGCTGGGGGCGGGGCGTAGCCGGTGACGCGGGTGGGCAAGGTTGGCGGAGGGCGTGGGCGCGGGGAACTGCCGAGGAGGGGTGTGGCCGGTGGCTGGGGGCGGGGCGCGGCCGGAGATGGGGGTGGGCACGGCGGGCAGGCGCGGGGAGCTGCCGGGGCGCGGCGCGGCCGGCGGCTGGGGGCGGGGCGCGGTCGGAGACAGGGGTGGGCACGGCGGGCGAGGCCGGTGGAAGGCGTGGGAGGGGGGAGCTGCCGGGGCGGGGCGCGGCCGGTGATGGGGGTGGGCGCGGCGGGCAGGCGCAGGGAGCTGTCGGGGAGGGGCGCGACCGGCGGCTGGGGGCGGGGCGCGGCCGGAGACGGGGGTGGCCGTGGCGGGCACGGTCGCCAGCGAGGCCGGCGGATGGCGCGGGCGCGGTCGCGGCGGGCGGTGGGCGCGTGGAGCTGCTGGGGAGGGGCGCGGCCGGCGGCTGGGGGCAAGGCACGGCCGGTGACGCGGGTGGGCGCGGCGGGCGCGGTCGCGGGCGAGGCCGGCGGAGGGCGCGGGCGTGGGCGCGGCCGGCGGCGGGCACAGGGAACTGCCTGGGAGGGGCGTGGCTGGTGGCTGGGGGCGGGGAGCTACCGGGGAGGGGCGTGGCTGGTGGCTGGGGGCGGGGCACGACCGGAGATGGGGGTGGGCAAGGCGGGCGGGCGCGGGGAGCTGCCCGGGAGGGGCGCGGCCGACGGCTGGGGGCGGGGCGCGGTCGGAGACGGGGGAGGGCACGACGGGCGCGGCCGGTGACGGGCGCGGTCGCGGGCGAGGCCGGTGGAAGGCGCGGGAGCGGGGAGCTGCCAGGGGCGGGGGCGCGGCCGGAGACGGGGGCGGGCGCGGCGGGCGGGCGCGGGGAGCTGCCGGGGAGGGGCACGGCCGGCGGCTGGGGGCGGGGCGCGGCCAGAGACAGGGGTGGGCGTAGCGGGCACGGTCGCGGGTGAGGCCGGCGGATGGCGTGGGGAGCTGCTGGGGAGGGGCGCGGTCGGCGGCTGGGGCGGGGCGCGGTCGGAGATGGGGGTGGGTGCGGCGGGCGGGCGCGGTGAGCTGCCGGGGAGGGGCGTGGCCGGCGGCTAGGGGCGGGGCGCGGCCGGAGAAGGGGGTGGGCGCGACGGGCGCGGTCGTGGGCGAGGCCAGCGGATGGCGCGGGCTAGCTGGCGGCGGGCACGGGGAGCTACCGGGCGCGGCGCGGCTGGCGGCTGGGGGCGGGGGCGCGGCCGGAGACGGGGGTGGGCGTGGCAGGCGGGCGCGGGGAGCTGCTGGGGAGGGCGCGACAGGTGGCTGGGGGCGGGGCGCGGCCAGACACGGCGGTGGGCGCAGCGGGCGGGCGCGGGGAGCTACCGGGGAGGGGCGCGGCCGGAGTCGGGGGTGGGCGCGGGCGGGGCGCGGTCCGCGGGCGAGGCTGGCGGATGGCGCGGGCGCGGCCGGCGGCGGGCGTGGGAAGTTGCCGGGGAGGGGCGCGGCCGGCGGCTTGGGGCGGGGCACGGCGGGCGGGCGCGGTGAGCTGCCGGGGAGGGGCACGGCCGGCGGCTAGGGGCAGGGCGCCACCAGAGAAGGGTGTGGGCGCGACGGGCGCGGTCGCGAGTGAGGCCGGCGGATGGCGCGGGCGCGGGCGCGGGGAGCTGCCGGGGCGGGGCGCGGCCGGTGGCTGGGGGCGGGGGCGCGCCGGAGACGCGGGTTGGCGCGGCGGGCGGGCGCGGGGAGCTGCCGGGGGTGGGCGCGGCTGGGGGCGGGGCGCGGCCGGAGACGGGGGTGGGCGCGGCGGGCGCGGCCACCGACGGGCGCGGTCGCGGGCGAGGCCGGTGGATGGCGCGGGCAGCGGCGGTGGTGGGCGCGCGGCGGCTTGGGGTGGGCGCGGCGGCGGCTGGGGTGGGCGCGGGGGAGCGGGCGGGTGGCTGGGGCGCGGGGGTTGGGCCGGTGGGGTTTTACTGTTTTTTTATTTCAACTTTGCCGAGTGCCCCCACATGGCATTCGGCAAAATATTTTTTTTTTATTTTGGGCCCAAATTTTTTTCTGGGGCCTTGTGACAGTATTTCAAACTCTATTTTAAAATTTGGGGCAATTTTTATTTTTATATATTTCATTAGTTTATTTCGTTTCATCGAATTTTTCGAGATGTTTCAAATTTGAACTGCAGGTACATGGAATAATGGACTTTGGTCATCCAAAAATTGATACTCATGATATTTAGGGTATGTTTAGGCCGTATCCAGGAACTCACATGAAATCTCGAGCATCACGTTGACGTAACATGTCGAGGTACTTGCCAGAAATGTGATTTTAAATTATATAAAATGCAAACGAAGTCCTAAAATCACAAAACTTGTCGAGGCGTCGTGTTATCGCATGTGGAGGCTGTGGCAAAAAATTGAGAAGGTTTTGGGCAAGTTGTGACATCGGATGCCAAAAACCCAAACATCTCCACAGATTGCCCGAAAAAAATCTGATCACATGTGGAGATGTCTGGGTTTTTGGCAACCGATGTCACAACTTGCCCGAAACCTTCTCAATTTTTTACCACAGCTTCCACATGCGATAACATGATGCCTCGACAAGTTTCGTGATTTTTGAACTTTGTTTGCATTTTATATAATTTAAAATCACATTTTCGACAAGTACCTCGACATGTTACGTCAACGAGATGCTCGAGATTTCATGTGAGTTCCTGGATACGACCTAAACATACTCTAAATATCATGAGTATCAATTTTTGGATGACCAAAGTCCATTATTCCATGTACCTGCAGTTCAAATATGAAATATCACGAAATATTCGATGAAACGAAATAAACTAATGAACTATATAAAAAAAGTCAAAATTGCCCCAAATTTTAAAATAGAGTTTGAAATACTGTCACAAGGCGCTAGAAAAACATTTGGGCCCAAAATCAAAAAAAAATTTGCCGAGTGCCATGCGGGGCACTCGGCAAAATATGTTTTTAAAAAATAAAAAAAATTTGCCGAGTGCCTAGGCCGGGCACTCGACAAAATAAGTTTTTAAAAATAAAAAAAATTGCCGAGTGCCTGGCACTCAGCAAAATAAGTTTTTAAAAATAAAAAAATATTGCCGAGTGCCAGCCGTTAGGCACTTGGCAAAATCTGACGGCAGGTGGCCGCCGTCACGAGCCGGCCACCTTTTGCCGAGTAGGATCTTTGCCGAGTGCCGCGCCACTCGGCAAAGCCCAGTTTTGCCGAGAGCCAGGCTTTACCGAGTGCCTAGCACTCGGCAAATCCACCTTTACCGAGTGCTTTATTTTGCCGAGTGCGGCACTTTGCCGAGTGCCCCGATAAAAAGCACTCGGCAAAGTCTCAGTCACTCGGCAAAGTCCAGTTTTCCAGTAGTGTTAGGGGTGTCACATGAGGGTGTCACATAGAAGTGTTTTGATAGTAATCATAAAACAAATTACAGATGTCCTCAGAAATCCACGAGACGATTTTATTAAGCCTAATTAATCCGTCATTATCACATGTTTACTGTAGCTTTATTGTAGCACCGCATTATCAAATCATGGCCTAATTAGGCTTAAAAATGCGTCTCGTAAATTAATCGCAATCTGTGTAATTATTTTTTAGTCTATATTTAATACTCCGTGCATATATAAACATTCGATGAACAATGCCGAGCAAGAACCGGCAAGCACCTGTTGCCTATCTGAGCACCCGGTGCAAACATAAACAGCTGCAGTGTGTCAGCACGTTGCCCAATGCGAAGGACAAGCGAGGTGGGGAAAGTTCTGACGACACCTTTTTTTTTTGTTCTAGGCTCAAACTTAGCAAGTGCTAGACGTTTCTTCTTTTTTTGCGATTTGAGAACCCTTTGAAAAGACATTCAAGGGATTCTCAAAATTTTGAGATAGATCTAATTAGAATTTTTTACTTTTTTTCTGAATTTTTTGTTTTTCCACTCGGGAATATAGAGTGGACTGGTTTAAAAAAGAAAATCTTATTTAGTATAATAATTGGATAATAGGACCTCTACCCTATCAACGGATAGAGAGAGAACAAAATCTGGATAGGTGGCTAATATGTTAAATTTATAACCAAGGTGTTCCTACAGCCCAATTTTGACAAGAAGGCTAATATGTTACATTTATAACCAAGGTGTTCCTATAGCCCAATTTTGACAAGAAACAGAGAACATAACGTTAGCGGATGTCTACTATCTGCGACACGGCAGAAGCTATTGTTGAGTGTAATCCTTGTGTGCAAGTTTAGTGTTTGCTGTATTTGGTTAGTAGCTGATTTAGGCGCATGATCACCGATTGATAGTGATTGTATCGGTCTGATTGAAGACCATGATTTGTTTCCTTGTAATCACTAACTTACTTAAGCAATGCAATACAACCTGGAAACGCTACCAAGTTGGCAGCACCAAAACGAGATCGTGTCCATTGTGTTCGCGTGAATTTTGTCTTGGCCGTGACCTTGCCGGTGACGTGTTCATCGTCGTATCTCCAGCAAGTTCCAACAAGTGGCATGAGAGACAGTTTTGTTGACGCCTGGACTCGATGGGTGACTAGAAGAAGCCAGCCGATGACTCCAAGGAGAGCATCATGATCGACCGGGTGGTTCGTGAGGTAGGCAGCGAGAGTAGCTACCCCGTCCTCACCAATACCAATTACTCCGATTGAGCGCTCCTGATGAAGATGAAGCTGAAGGCGAGGGTGCTCTGTAACATCATCGAGGATGGGGTGCCGATGAGCATGAAGAAATGATGGCAATCAATGTCCTCTACAGTGCAGTGCCACCAGAGCTGGTGTCAGCACTCACTGATAAAAAAGATGACAAAGAAGGCCTACATAGCCATCATGAAGATGTGGGTCAGGAACGACCCAGTGAAGAAGTCCACCCATGGTGCAGCTCTGGTGGAAGTTCAACTTGGCGACGTTCAACGGCGATGAGACCGTCGAAGACTACGCATTGTGCCTCCAAGGTATGGTGTGGTGACCCTTGCCACACGGGGCGAGGTGGTGGGCAAGTTCAAGATCGTGGAGAAGTTCATCCGCGGCGTGCTAGCGTGGTTCAAGCAGATCATTCTCACGATCATGACTTTGCTCGATGTGTCAACCATGTCCCTAGCGGATCTGACGGCGCGGCTGAAGGCGGCGGAGGACTTGTTTGAGGAACTGCCACTGTCATTGCAGTGCCGCTGTCATTGCAGCATGATGGGAGCCTATACCTCACAAAGGTGGAGTGGGACGTGTGGTGAAAGCAGCGCGAGGTGGAGGGGGGATGAGGACACGGATGTGGGGTGCAGGCATGGAGGCCCATTGACGAATGGGCCACACTCAGAATAGTAAGCTCAATGGTGATGAATGCAGGAAGTGGTAGGAAAATGGGCGACTGGGTCATGAGTGCCGCTCCAAGGCCAAGAAGGAGTAGGCCCATGTCGCACAAGAAGAGGATGAGGCCTCACTGCTACTCATGAGGGCCTCATCCACACCCACAGACACCTTGCCACCACCGCCTTCCCCATCTTTGTAGGCGGTGAGAGCCCCAGTCTAGTTGAGGGAGCAGAAGGTGTTGGCCCATGTCTAAGAAGAAGGGGATCATGACGCCAAGAGATGGAGCCTGGATACCGGGGCCACCAACCATTTGTCTGGGTGTCGATTTGCATTCACGGATCTCAACAAGGAGATGCTGGGGATAGTGCGGTTTGGCAACAACTCAGTGGCGCAGATCGAGGGCCGGGGAACGGTCGCGTTTGTGTGCATGGCTGGCAAAATCTATTCATTTACCGGGGTCTATTATATTGCCTAGTTGATGACAAACATCATGAGCATTGGGCAACGCGATGAGGTTGGGTACAGGGTCAACATTGACGATGGAGTCATGCGCATCTGGGAGCAGGGCCGTTGCCTGCTGGCGAAGGTGACACGCTAAAAGCCCTAAGTTTGGTTTTGTAACTGAGACATCTAGTGGACTATCCTCTACTCCAGTGTTGTGATTGAGATATGTTAGGTCCACAATCAAGGTTGAGAAAGGATGGCACTATGGAGGTGATGATGGTGTCAAATAGTGAGCAATTGCTCAACTCTTGGGAAAGAAGAAAGAGAAAACAAACTATAAGGGCTCAAGGCAAAGATATATGCTAGGCCCTTTTGTTTTGTCAACCAAGACACAATAAAGTGTGTTATCCGATTTATGATAGATGGTTATAGCATTAAGAGGGAGCTCTAATTTTGGATTCGGTCATCTAGTGCCACTACGTGTTGGAAATACATGCATGTGCATTTAGGCCTACTGACACATTCGGAGAGCAAGCGAAAATGTTTGTGAAAAACACTTTGGAGATTGCTAACTCTGAACTTGCATGTTTGGTAAAAACATTTGAATGTTGGCACGCTTGGGAGGAGACGAGGTCGTGCTCTTGGTGCTATTGTTTAGCATGCATCGAACGTGTTCGGTGTGCCACCGGACGTGGCACTAGACGCGTCAGCCTGTACACAAACGAGCCCTATGGTTTTTAGCCGAGCACGTACGAGTCCAGTGTGCATGGGACATGCATGATCGGATAGGTCCGGTGCTCACGCGATTGGATTCCTGAGAGCTGAATAGAAAGGGGAAGGGCGAACCTAGTGTGCTCGTCGACGGTGGGCAGAGTCAGGAGCGGGGCGCCGAGGGCATGCCCACCGCCGTTAATGAGGGGTGGACAGCAGCTGGGGCTCCTCCTCCCTTCTCCTCTCCACCTCCCTTCTCCTTCTTCCTCCTCCCTTCTCCTCTCCTCCCCTCCCTTCTTCCTTCTTCCTTCTTCCTCCTCCCTTCTCCCTTCTTCCTCCTCTTCTCTTCCTCCTCTTCTCCCCTTCCCTTCTCTCCCTCCTCCCCTGCTCCTCCAACCTCCCCTGCTCCTATGGGCGGCGCGGCCAGGGAAGGGACGGCAGGGACACACGGCCGCCGCTGCCGGAAATGGCCGGCCAGCACAAGCCAGCCACCTCTGGGCGGCCGAGGCGAGGGCAGTCGGGCCACGGGGAGCTACCGAGGCGGCACGGCCGGCGATGGGGGTGGGGGGGCGTGGCCGGCGACGGGCACGATCATGCGGCGGCCGGCGGACGGCGGCGCAGGGAGCTGCCGGGGCAGGGCGCGGCCGACGGCTGGGGGCGGGGCGTAGCCGGTGACGCGGGTGGGCAAGGTCGGCGCGGGGGTGGGCGCGGGGAACTGCCGAGGAGGGGTGTGGCCGGTGGCTGGGGCGGGGGCGCGGCCGGAGATGGGGTGGGCACGGCGGCAGGCGCGGGGAGCTGCCGGGAGGGGCGCGGCCGGCGGCTGGGGGCGGGGCGCGGTCGGAGACAGGGGTGGGCACGGCGGGCGAGGCCGGTGGAAGGCGTGGGAGCGGGGAGCTGCCGGGGCGGGGCGCGGCCGGTGACGGGGGTGGCGCGGCGGGCAGGCGCAGGAGCTGCCGGGGAGGGGCGCGACCGGCGGCTGGGGGCGGGCGCGGCCGGAGACGGGGGTGGGCGTGGCGGCACGGTCGCCAGCGAGGCCGGCGGATGGCGCGGGCGCGGTCGCGGCGGGCGGTGGGCGCGTGAGCTGCTGGGGAGGGGCGCGGCCGGCGGCTGGGGGCAAGGCACGGCCGTGACGCGGGTGGGCGCGGCGGGCGGTCGCGGGCGAGGCCGGTGGAGGGCGCGGGCGTGGGCGCGGCCGGCGGCGGGCACAGGGAACTGCCGGGGAGGGCGTGGCTGGTGGCTGGGGGCGGGGAGCTGCCGGGGAGGGCGTGGCTGGTGGCTGGGGACGCGGGCACGACCGGAGATGGGGGTGGGCAAGGCGGGCGGGCGCGGGGAGCTGCCGGGGAGGGGCGCGGCCGACGGCTGGGGGCGGGGCGCGTCGGAGACGGGGAGGGCACGGCGGGCACGGCCGGTGACGGGCGCGTCCGGGGCGAGGCCGGTGGAAGGAGCGGGAGCGGGAGCTGCCAGGGCGGGCGCGCCGAGACGGGGGCGGGCGCGGCGGCTGGCGCGGGAGCTGCCGGGGAGGGGCACGCTTCCGGCGGCTGGGGGCGGGGCGCGGCCAGAGACGGGGTGGGCGTAGCGGGCACGGTCGCGGGTGAGGCCGGCGGATGGTGCGGGGGAGCTGCTGGGGAGGGGCGCGGTCGGCGGCTGGGGGCCGGGGCGGCGGTCGGGAGATTGGGGGGGGGGTGCGGCGGGACGGGGCTGCGGTGGAGGCTGCCGGGGGAGGGGCGTGGCCGGCGGCTAGGGGCGGGCGCGGCCGGAGAAGGGGTGGGCGCGACGGGCGCGGTCGTGGGCGAGGCCGGCGGATGGCGCGGGCTAGCTGGCGGCGGGCACGGGGAGCTACCGGGCGGGGCGCGGCTGGCGGCTGGGGGCGGGGCGCGGCCGGAGACGGGGGTGGGCGCGGCAGGCGGGCACGGGGAGCTGCTGGGGAGGCGCGACAGGTGGCTGGGGCGGGGCGCGGCCAGACACGGCGGTGGGCGCAGCGGGCGGCGCGGGGAGCTGCCGGGGAGGGCGCGGCCGGAGTCGGGGGTGGGCACGGCGGGCGCGGTCGCGGGCGAGGCTGGCGGATGGCGCGGGCGCGGCGGCGGCGGGCGTGGGAAGCTGCCGGGGAGGGCGCGGCCGCGGCTGGGGCGGGGCACGGCGTGGGGCGCGGTGAGCTGCCGGGAGGGGCATGCTGGCGGCTAGGGAGGGCGCCACCAGAGAAGGGTGTGGGCGCGACGGCGCGGTCGCGAGTGAGGCCGGCGGATGGCGCGGGCGCGGGCGCGGAGCTGCCGGGGCGGGCGCGCCGGTGGCTGGGGCGGGGCGCGGCCGGAGACGCGGGTTGGCGCGGCGGGCGGCGGGGAGCTGCCGGGGTGGGCGCGGCTGGGGCGGGGCGCGCCGAGACGGGGTGGGCGCGGCGGGCGCGCCACCGACGGGCGCGGTCGCGGGCGAGGCCGGTGGATGGCGCGGGCAGCGGCGGTGGTGGGCGCGGCGGCGGCTGGGTGGGCGCGGGAGCGGGCTGGTGGCTGGGGCGCG
>NW_027097701.1:0-24343 GCF_019320115.1 Miscanthus floridulus | reverse complement strand
TTTCTGAGTCTTGTTGGCACAAACCGTGTACCTATCTTGCACCTGATACTAACAATCGCCTAAACGGACCAAAACAAGATTCCACTTGAGCCTCGTCACCAAGGAGTACCATCGGGTGCATGCAAAACGATTTTTGAGCCTATGTTACGTTTGTTATAAACCATGCACTATATCATGCACTAATACTAACACTATATCCAAATGGACCGAAACGAGATTCCACTTGAGCCTCGTCACCTAGGAGTTCTATAGAGTGCAGTCAAAATTATTTCTGAGCCTTGTTTGGAACAAACCGTGCACCTATCTTGCACTAATACTAACACTATCTCCAAACGGACCGAAATAGATTCCACTTGAGCCTCATCACCTAGACGTTCCATCGGGTCGCTTCTCAAATGATTTCCGAGCCCTTTGTTTGGTACAACCCGTGCACCTATCTTGCACTGATACTAACACTATCTCCAAACGGACCGAAACAAGATTTCACTGAGCCCTCTTCACCTAGGAGATCTATCGGGTGCGTTCAAAATGATTTCCGAGCCTTGTTTGGAACAAACCGTGCACCTATCTTGCACTAATACTAACACTATCTCCAAAGGACTAAAATGAGATTCCACTTCAGCCTCATCACCTAAGAGTTCCATCGGGTGCTTTCTAAAATGATTTTTGAGTCTTGTTTGGCATAAACCTTGCACCTATCTTCCACTGATACTAACACTATCTCCAAACGGACCAAAACAAGATTCCACTTGAGCCTCATCACCTAGGAGTACCATCGGGTGCATCCAAAATGATTTCTGAGCCTATGGTACATTTGGCACAGACCGTGCACATATCTTGCACTAATACTAACACTATATCCAACGGACCGAAATGAGATTCCACTTGAGCCTCGTCACCTAGGAGTTCTATCGGGTGCGGTCAAAATGATTTCCAAGCTTGTTTGGAAACATCCGTGCACCTGTCTTGCACTAATACTAACACTATCTCCATACGGACCGAAACAAGATTCCACTTGAGCCTCGTCACCTAGGAGTTCCATCGGTGCTTCTCAAATGATTTCCGAGCCTTTTGGTACAACCCGTGCACCTATCTTGCACTGATACTAACACTATCTCCAAACGGACCGAAACAAGATTTCACTTGAGCCTCGTCACCTAGGAGATCTATCGGGTGCGTTCAAAATGATTTCCGAGCCTTGTTTGGAACAAACCGTGCACCTATCTTGCACTAATACTAACACTATCTCCAAACGGACTGAAATGAGATTCCACTTCAGCCTCATCACCTAAGAGTTCCATCGGGTGCTTCTAAAATGATTTTTGAGTCTTGTTTGGCACAAACCTTGCACCTATCTTCCACTGATACTAACACTATCTCCAAACGGACCGAAACAAGATTCCACTTGAGCCTCATCACCTAGGAGTACCATCGGGTGCATCCAAAATGATTTCTGAGCCTATGGTACATTGGGCACAGACCGTGCACATATCTTGCACTAATACTAACACTATATCCAAACGGACCAAAACGAGATTCCACTTGAGCCTCGTCACCTAGGAGTACCATCGGGTGTGTCCAAAATGATTTATGAGCCTATGGTACGTTGGCACAAACCGTGCACCTATCTTGCACTAATACTAACAACTATATCCAAATAGAACGAAAGAGATTTCACTTGAGCCTCGTCACCTAGGAGATCTATCGGGTGCGTTTCAAATGATTTCCGAGCCTTGTTTGGAACAAAACGTACACCTATCTTGCCACTAATACTAACACTATCTCCAACGGACCGAAATAAGATTCCACTTGGAGCCTCATCAACTAGGAGTTCCATCGGTGCTTCTTCAAATGATTTCCGAGCCTTGTTTGGCACAAACCGTGCACCTATCTTGCACTGATACTAAAACTATCTCCAAACGGACCGAAACAAGATTTCACTTGAGCCTCGTCACCTAGGAGATCTATCGGGTGCGTCCAAAACGATTTCTGAGCCTATGGTATGTTTGGCACAGACCGTGCACCTATCTTGCACTAATACTAACACTATATCCAAACGCTACCGAAATGAGATTCACTTGAGCCTCGTCACCCAGGAGTTCTATCGGGTGCGGTCAAAATGATTTCCGAGCCTTGTTTGGAACAAACCGTGCACCTGTCTTGCACTAATACTAACACTATCTCCAAACGGACCGAAACATGATTCCACTTGAGCCTCGTCATCTAGGAGTTCCATCGAGTGCTTCCGAAATGATTTCCGAGTCTTGTTTGGCACAAAACATGCACCTATCCTGCACTGATACTAACACTATCTCCAAACGGACCAAAACAAGATTCCACTTGAGCCTGTCACCTAGGAGTACCATCGGGTGCGTCCAAAATGATTTCTGAGCCTATGGTATGTTTGGCACAAACCGTACACCTATCTTGCACTAATACTAACACTATATCCAAATGGACCGAAATGAGATTCCACTTGAGCCTCGTCACATAGGAGTTCTATCGGGTGCGGTCAAAATGATTTCTGAGCCTTGTTTGGAACAAAGCATGCACCTATCTTGCACTAATACTAACACTATCTCCAAATAGACTGAAACAAGATTCCACTTGAGCCTCATCACCTAGGAGTTCCATCGGGTGCTTCTGAAATGATTTTCGAGCCTTGTTTGGCACAAACCGTGCACCATTCTTGCACTGAATACTAACACTATCTCCAAACGGACCGAAACAAGATTCCACTTGAGCCTCGTCACCCAGGAGTACCATCGGGTGCGTCCAAAATCATTTCTGAGCCTATGGTACGTTTGGCACAAACCGTGCACATATCTTGCACTAATACTAACACTATATCCAAACAGACCGAAATGAGATTCCACTTGAGCCTCGACACCTAGGAGTTCTATCAGGTGCGGTCAAAATGATTTTCGAGCCTTGTATGGCACAAACCGTGCACCTGTCTTGTACTAATACTAACACTATCTCCAAATGGACCGAAACAAGATTCCACTTGAGCCTCGTCACCAAGGAGTACCATCGGGTGCGTACAAAATGATTTATGAGCCTATGTTACATTTGTTACAAACCGTGCACATATCTTGCACTAATACTAACACTATATCCAAACGGACCGAAACGAGATTCCACTTGAGCCTCGTCACCTAGGAGTTCTATCGGGTGCGGTCAAAATGATTTCCGAGCCTTGTTTTGAACAAACCGTGCACCTGTCTTGCACTAATACTAACACTATCTCCAAACGGACCGAAACAAGATTCCACTTGAGCCTCATCACCTAGGAGTACCATCGGGTGCGTGCAAAACAATTTATGAGCCTATGTTACGTTTGTTACAAACCGTGCACATATCTTGCACTAATACTAACACTATATCCAAACGGACCGAAATGAGATTCCACTTGAGCCTCATCACCTAGGAGTTCTATCGGGTGCGGTCAAAATGATTTCCGAGCCTTGTTTGGAACAAACCGTGCACCTATCTTGCACTAATACTAACACTATCTCCAAACGGACTGAAATGAGATTCCACTTCAGCCTCATCACCTAAGAGTTCCATCGGGTGCTTCTGAAATGATTTTTGAGTCTTGTTTGGCACAAACCGTGCCACTATCTTCCACTGATACTAACCCACTATCTCCAAACGGACTGAAACAAGATTCCACTTGAGCCTCAATCACCTAGGAGTACCATCGGGTGCATCCAAATGATTTCTGAGCCTATGGTACGTTTGGCACAGACCGTGCACCTATCTTGCACTAATACTAACACTATATCCAAATGGACCGAAACGAGATTCACTTGAGCCTCATCTCCCAGGAGTTCTATCGGGTGCGGTCCAAAATGATTTCCGAGCCTTATTTGGAACAAACCGTGCACCTGTCTTGCACTAATACTAACACTATCTCCAAACGGACCGAAACATGATTCCACTTGAGCCTCGTCATCTAGGAGTTCCATCGAGTGCTTCCAAAATGATTTCCGAGTCTTGTTTTGCACAAAACCATCTTACACTGCATACTAACACTATCTCCAAATGGACCAAAACAGGATTCCACTTGACCCTCGTCTCCTAGGAGTACCATCGGGTGCGTCAAAACGATTTCTTGAGGCTATGGTACAATTGGCACAAACCGTGCACCTATCTTGCACTAATACTACCACTATATCCAAATGGACCGAAACGAGATTCCACTTGAGCCTCATCACCTAGGAGTTCTATCGGGTGCGGTCAAAATGATTTCCGAGCCTTGTTTGGAACAAACCATGCTCCTATCTTGCACTAATACTAACACTATCTCCAAACGGGACTTGAACAAGATTCCACTTGAGGCCTCATCACCTAGGAGTTCCATCGAGTGCTTCTGAAATGATTTCCGAGCCTTGTTTGGCACAAACCGTTGCACCTTTCTTGCCACTCGATACTAACACTATCTCCAACGGACCGAAACAAGATTCCACTTGAGCCTCGTCACCTAGGAGTACCATCGGGTTGCGTCCAAAATGATTTCTGAGCCTATGGTACGTTTGCCACAACCTTGGACATATCTTGCACTAATACTAACACTATATCCAAACGGACCGAAACGAGATTCCACTTGAGCCTCGTCACCTAGGAGTACCATCGGGTGTGTCCAAAATGATTTATGAGCCTATGGTACGTTTGGCACAAACCGTGCACCTATCTTGCACTAATACTAACACTATATCCAAATAGAACGAAATGAGATTTCACTTGAGCCTCGTCACCTAGGAGATCTATCGGGTGCGTTCAAAATGATTTCCGAGCCTTGTTTGGAACAAACCGTACACCTATCTTGCACTAATACTAACACTATCTCCAAACGGACCGAAATAAGATTCCACTTGAGCCTCATCAACTAGGAGTTCCATCGGTGCTTCTCAAATGATTTCCGAGCCTTGTTTGGCACAAAACCGTGCACCTATCTTGCACTGATACTAACCCTATCTCCAAACGGACCGAAACAAGATTTCACTTGAGCCTCGTCACCTAGGAGATCTATCGGGTGCGTTCAAAATGATTTCCGAGCCTTGTTTGGAACAAACCGTGCACCTATCTTGCACTAATACTAACACTATCTCCAAACGGACTGAAATGAGATTCCCCTTCAGCCCTCATCACCTAAGAGTTCCATCGGGTGCTTCTGAAATGATTTTTGAGTCTTGTTTGGCACAAACCGTGCACCTATCTTCCACTGATACTAACACTATCTCCAAACAGACCGAAACAAGATTCCACTTGAGCCTCATCACCTAGGAGTACCATCGGGTGCATCCAAAATGAGTTCTAAGCCTATGGTACATTTGGCATAGACCGTGCACATATCTTGCACTAATACTAACACTATATCCAAACGGACCGAAACGAGATTCCACTTGAGCCTCATCACCTAGGAGTTCTATCGGGTGCGATCAAAATGATTTCCGAGCCTTGTTTGGAACAATCTGTGCACCTGTCTTGCACTAATACTAACACTATCTCCACACGGACCAAAACAAGATTCCACTTGAGCCTCGTCATCTAGGAGTTCCATCGGGGTGCTTCCAAAATGATTTCCAGCCTTGTTTGGCACAAACCGTGCACCTATCTTGCACTGATACTAACACTATCTCCAAATGGACCGAAACAAGATTCCACTTGAGCCTCGTCACCTAGGAGTACCATCGGGTGCGTGCAAAACGATTTCTGAGCCTATGTTACGTTTGTTACAAACCGACCATATATCTTGCACTAATACTAACACTATATCCAAACAGACCGAAACAAGATTCCACCTGAGCCTTGTCACCTAGGAGTTCTATCGGGTGCAGTCAAAATGATTTCCGAGCCTTGTTTGGAACAAACCGTGCACCTATCTTGCACTAATACTAACACTATCTCCAAACGGAATGAAACAAGATTCCACTTGAGCCTCGGCACCTAGGAGTACCATCAGGTGCTTCCAAAATGATTTCTAAGCTTATGGTACATTTGGCACAAACCGTACACATATCTTGCACTAATACTAACACTATCCAAATAGACCGAAACGAGATTCCACTTGAGCCTCGTCACCTAGGAGTACCATCGGGTGCGTCCAAAACGATTTCTGAGCCTATGGTACGTTTGGCACAAACCGTGCACATATCTTGCACTAATACTAACACTATATCCAAACAGACCGAAACGAGATTCCACTTGAGCCTCGTCACCTAGGAGTTCTATCAAGTGCAGTCAAAATGATTTTCGAGCCTTGTTTGGAACAAACCGTGCACCAATTTTGCACTAATACTAACACTATCTCCAAATGGACCGAAATAAGATTCCACTTGAGCCTCATCACCTAAGAGTTCCATCGGGTGTTTCTGAAATGATTTCTGAGTCTTGTTTGGCACAAACCGTGGTACCTATCTTGCACTGATATTAACACTATCTCCCAACGGACCAAAACAAGATTCCACTTGAGCCTCGTCACCAAGGAGTACCATCGGGTGCATGCAAAACGATTTTTGAGCCTATGTTACGTTTGTTATAAACCATGCACATATCATGCACTAATACTAACACTATATCCAAATGGACCGAAATGAGATTCCACTTGAGCCTCGTCACCTAGGAGTTCTATAGAGTGCAGTCAAAATGATTTCCGAGCCTTGTTTGGAACAAACCGTGCACCTATCTTGCACTAATACTAACACTATCTCCAAACGGACCGAAATAAGATTCCACTTGAGCCTCATCACCTATGAGTTCCATCGGGTGCTTCTCAAATGATTTCCGAGCCTTGTTTGGTACAACCCGTGCACCTATCTTGCACTGATACTAACACTATCTCCAAACGGACCGAAACAAGATTTCACTTGAGCCTCGTCACCTAGGAGATCTATCGAGTGCGTTCAAAATGATTTCCGAGCCTTGTTTGGAACAAACCGTGCACCTATCTTGCACTAATACTAACACTATCTCCAAACGGACTGAAATGAGATTCCACTTCAGCCTCATCACCTAAGAGTTCCATCGGGTGCTTCTAAAATGATTTTTGAGTCTTGTTTGGCATAAACCTTGCACCTATCTTCCACTGATACTAACACTATCTCCAAACGGACCGAAACAAGATTCCACTTGAGCCTCATCACCTAGGAGTACCATCGGGTGCATCCAAAATGATTTCTGAGCCTATGGTACATTTGGCACAGACCGTGCACATATCTTGCACTAATACTAACACTATATCCAAACGGACCGAAATGAGATTCCACTTGAGCCTCGTCACCTAGGAGTTCTATCGGGTGCGGTCAAAATGATTTCCAAGCCTTGTTTGGAACAATCCGTGCACCTGTCTTGCACTAATACTAACACTATCTCCATACGGACCGAAACAAGATTCCACTTGAGCCTCGTCACTTAGGAGTTCCATCGGGTGCTTCCAAAATGATTTCCAAGCCTTGTTTGGCACAAACCGTGCACCTATCTTGCACTGATACTAACACTATCTCCAAATGGACCGAAACAAGATTCCACTTGAGCCTCGTCAGCTAGGAGTACCATCGGGTGCGTGCAAAACAATTTCTGAGCCTATGTTACGTTTGTTACAAACCGACCACATATCTTGCACTAATACTAACACTATATCCAAATGGACCGAAACAAGATTCCACCTGAGCCTCGTCACCTAGGAGTTCCATCGGGTGCTTCTGAAATGATTTTTGAGTCTTGTTTGGCACAAACCGTGCACCTATCTTCCACTGATACTAACACTATCTCCAAACGGATTGAAACAAGATTCCACTTGAGCCTCATCACCTAGGAGTACCATCGGGTGCATCCAAAATGATTTCTGAGCCTATGGTACGTTTGGCACAGACCGTGCACCTATCTTGCACTAATACTAACACTATATCCAAATGGACCGAAACGAGATTCACTTGAGCCTCATCTCCCAGGAGTTCTATCGGGTGCGGTCAAAATGATTTCCGAGCCTTGTTTGGAACAAACCGTGCACCTGTCTTGCACTAATACTAACACTATCTCCAAACGGACCGAAACATGATTCCACTTGAGCCTCGTCATCTAGGAGTTCCATCGGTTGCTTCCAAAATGATTTCCAAGTCTTGTTTGGCACAAACCATGCACCTATCTTACACTGATACTAACACTATCTCCAAATGGACCAAAACAGGATTCCACTTGACCCTCGTCTCCTAGGAGTACCATCGGGTGCGTCCAAAACGATTTCTGAGCCTATGGTACAATTGGCACAAACCGTGCACCTATCTTGCACTAATACTAACACTATATCCAAATGGACCGAAACAAGATTCCACTTGAGCCTCATCACCTAGGAGTTCTATCGGGTGCGGTCAAAATGATTTCCGAGCCTTGTTTGGAACAAACCATGCTCCTATCTTGCACTAATACTAACACTATCTCCAAACGGACCGAAACAAGATTCCACTTGAGCCTCATCACCTAGGAGTTCCATCGAGTGCTTCTGAAATGATTTCCGAGCCTTGTTTGGCACAAACCGTGCACCTTTCTTGCACTGATACTAACACTATCTCCCAACGGATCAAAACAAGATTCCACTTGAGCCTCGTCACCTAGGAGTACCATCGGGTGTGTCCAAAATGATTTCTGAGCCTATGGTACGTTTGCCACAAACCTTGGACATATCTTGCACTAATACTAACATTATATCCAAACGGACCGAAACGAGATTCCACTTGAGCCTCGTCACCTAGGACTACCATCGGGTGTGTCCAAAATGATTTATGAGCCTATGGTACGTTTGGCACAAACCGTGCACATATCTTGCACTAATACTAACACTATATCCAAACAGACCGAAATAAGATTCCACCTGAGCCTCGTCACCAAGGAGTTCTATCGGGTGCAGTCAAAATGATTTCCGAGCCTTCTTTGGAACAAACCGTGCACCGATCTTGCACTAATACTAACACTATCTCCAAACGGATCGAAATAAGATTCCACTTGAGCCTCATCACCTAGGAGTTCCATCGGGTGCTTCTCAAATGATTTCCGAGCCTTGTTTGGTACAAACCCGTGCACCTATCTTGCACTGATACTAACACTATCTCCAAACGGACCGAAACAAGATTTCACTTGAGCCTCGTCACCTAGGAGATCTATCGGGTGCGTTCAAAATGATTTCCGAGCCTTGTTTGGAACAAACCGTGCACCTATCTTGCACTAATACTAACACTATCTCCAAACGGACTGAAATGAGATTCCACTTCAGCCTCATCACCTAAGAGTTCCATCGGGTGCTTCTAAAATGATTTTTCGGTCTTGTTTGGCACAAACCGTGCACCTATCTTACACTAATACTAACACTATCTCCAAACGGACCGAAACAAGATTCCACTTGAGCCTCATCACCTAGGAGTACCATCGGGTGCATCCAAAATGATTTCTGAGCCTATGGTACATTTAGCATAGACCGTGCACATATCTTGCACTAATACTAACACTATATCCAAACAGACCGAAACGAGATTCCACTTGAGCCTCGTCACCTAGGAGTTCTATCGGGTGCGGTCAAAATGATTTCCGAGCCTTGTTTGGAACAATCCGTGCACCTGTCTTGCACTAATACTAACACTATCTCCATACGGACCGAAACAAGATTCCACTTGAGCCTCGTCACCTAGGAGTTCCATCGGGTGCTTCCAAAATGATTTCCAAGCCTTGTTTGGCACAAACCGTGCACCTATCTTGCACTGATACTAACACTATCTCCAAATGGACCGAAACAAGATTCCACTTGAGCCTCGTCAGCTAGGAGTACCATCGGGTGCGTGCAAAACAATTTCTGAGCCTATGTTATGTTTGTTACAAACCGACCACATATCTTGCACTAATACTAACACTATATCCAAACAGACCGAAACAAGATTCCACCTGAGCCTCGTCACCTAGGAGTTCTATCGGGTGCAGTCAAAATGATTTCCGAGCCTTCTTTGGAACAAACCGTGCACCTATCTTGCACTAATACTAACACTATCTCCAAACGGAACGAAACAAGATTCCACTTGAGCCTCATCACCTAGGAGTACCATCAGGTGCTTCCAAAATGATTTCTAAGCTTATGGTACATTTGGCACAAACCGTACACATATCTTGCACTAATACTAACACTATCCAAACAGACCGAAATGAGATTCCACTTGAGCCTCGTCACCTAGGAGTACCATCGGGTGCGTCCAAAACGATTTCTGAGCCTATGGTACGTTTGGCACAAACCGTGCACATATCTTGCACTAATACTAACACTATATCCAAACGGACCGAAACGAGATTCCACTTGAGCCTCGTCACCTAGGAGTTCTATCAGGTGCAGTCAAAATGATTTTTGAGCCTTGTTTGGAAGAAACCGTGCACCAATTTTGCACTAATACTAACACTATCTCCAAATGGACCGAAATAAGATTCCAGTTGAGCCTCATCACCTAAGAGTTCCATCGGGTGTTTCTGAAATGATTTCTGAGTCTTGTTTGGCACAAACCGTGTACCTATCTTGCACTGATACTAACACTATCTCCAAATGGACCAAAACAAGATTCCACTTGAGCCTCGTCACCAAGGAGTACCATCGGGTGCATGCAAAACGATTTTTGAGCCTTTGTTACGTTTGTTACAAACCATGCACATATCATGCACTAATACTAACACTATATCCAAATGGACCGAAACGAGATTCCACTTGAGCCTCGTCACCTAGGAGTTCTATCAAGTGTAGTCAAAATGATTTCCGAGCCTTGTTTGGAACAAACCGTGCACCTCTCTTGCACTAATACTAACACTATCTCCAAACGGACCGAAACAAGATTCCACTTGAGCCTCGTCACCCAGGAGTACCATCGGGTGCGTCAAAAATGATTTCTGAGCCAATGGTATGTTTGGCATAGACCGTGCACCTATCTTGCACAAATACTAACACTATATCCAAACGGACCGAAACGAGATTCCACTTGAGCCTCGTCACCAAGGAGTACCATCGGGTGCGTGCAAAATGATTTATGAGCCTATGTTATGTTTGTTACAAACTATGCACATATCTTGCACTAATACTAACACTATATCCAAATGGACCAAAATGAGATTCCACTTGAGCCTCGTCACCTAGGCGTTCTATCGGGTGCGGTCAAAATGATTTCTGAGCCTTGTTTGGAACAAACCGTGCACCTGTCTTGCACTAATACTAACACTATCTCCAAATGGACCAAAACAAGATCCCACTTGAGCCTCATCACCTAGGAGTATCATCGGGTGCGTGCAAAATGATTTATGAGCCTATGTTACGTTTGTTACAAACTGTGCACATATCTTGCACTAATACTAACAATATATCCAAACGGACCGAAACGAGATTCCAATTGAGCCTTGTCACCTAGGAGTTCTATCGGGTGTGGTCAAAATGATTTCCGAGCCTTGTTTGGAACAAACCGTGCACCTATATTGCACTAATACTAACACTATCTCCAAACGGACCGAAATAAGATTCCACTTGAGCCTCATCACCTAAGAGTTCCAACGGGTGCTTCTGAAATGATTTCTGAGTCTTGTTTGGCACAAACCGTGTACCTATCTTGCACTGATACTAACACTATCTCCAAACGGACCAAAACAAGATTCCACTTGAGCCTCGTCACCTAGGAGTACCATCGGGTGCATGCAAAATGATTTCTGAGCCTATGTTACGTTTGTTACAAACCGTGCACATATCATGCACTAATACTAACACTATATCCAAATGGACCGAAACGAGATTCCACTTGAGCCTCGTCACCTAGGAGTTCTATCGAGTGCAGTCAAAATGATTTTCGAGCCTTGTTTGGAACAAACCGTGCACCTATCTTGCACTAATACTAACACTATCTCCAAACGGACCGAAACAAGATTCCACTTGAGCCTCGTCACCTAGGAGTACCATCGGGTGTGTCCAAAACGATTTCTGAGCCTATGGTATGTTTGGCACAGACCGTGCACCTATGTTGCACTAATACTAACACTATATCCAAACGTATCGAAACGAGATTCACTTGAGCCTTGTCTCCCAGGAGTTCTATCGGGTGCGGTCAAAATGATTTCCGAGCCTTGTTTGGAACAAACTGTGCACCTGTCTTGCACTAATACTAACACTATCTCCAAACGGACCGAAACATGATTCCACTTGAGCCTCGTCATCTAGGAGTTCCATCGGGTGCTTCCAAAATGATTTCCAAGTCTTGTTTGGCACAAAACATGCACCTATCCTGCACTGATACTAACACTATCTCCAAACAGACCAAAACAAGATTCCACTTGAGCCTCGTCACCTCGGAGTACCATCGGGTGCGTCCAAAATGATTTCTGAGCCTATGGTACGTTTGGCACAAACCGTACACCTATCTTGCACTAATACTAACACTATATCCAAACGGACCGAAATGAGATTCCACTTGAGCCTCGTCACATAAGAGTTCTATCGGGTGCGGTCAAAATGATTTCCGAGCCTTATTTGGAACAAACCATGCACCTATCTTGCACTAATACTAACACTATCTCCAAACGGACTGAAACAAGATTCCACTTGAGCCTCATCACCTAGGAGTTCCATCGGGTGCTTCCGAAATGATTTTCGAGCCTTGTTTGGCACAAACCGTGCCCCTTTCTTGCACTAATACTAACACTATCTCCAAACGGACCGAAACAAGATTCCACTTGAGCCTCGTCACCCAGGAGTACCATCGGGTGCGTCCAAAATCATTTCTGAGCCTATGGTACGTTTGGCACAAACCGTGCACATATCTTGCACTAATACTAACACTATATCCAAACAGACCGAAACAAGATTCCACTTGAGCCTCGTCACCTAGGAGTTCTATCGGGTGCGGTCAAAATGATTTTCGAGCCTTGTATGGCACAAACCGTGCACCTGTCTTGCACTAATACTAACACTATCTCCAAACGGACCAAAACAAGATTCCACTTGAGCCTCATCACCAAGGAGTACCATCGGGTGCGTGCAAAACGATTTATGAGCCTATGTTATGTTTGTTACAAACCGTGCACATATCATGCACTAATACTAACACTATATCCAAACGGACCGAAACGAGATTCCACTTGAGCCTCGTCACCTCGGAGTTCTATCGGGTGCGGTCAAAATGATTTCCGAGCCTTGTTTTGAACAAACCATGCACCTGTCTTGCACTAATACTAACACTATCTCCAAACGGACCGAAACAAGATTCCACTTGAGCCTCGTCACCGAGGAGTACCATCGGGTGCGTGCAAAACGATTTAAGAGCCTATGTTACGTTTGTTACAAACCGTGCACATATCTTGCACTAATACAAACACTATATCCAAATGGACCGAAACGAGATTCCACTTTAGCCTCGCCACCTAGGAGTTCTATCGGGTGTGGTCAAAATGATTTCCGAGCCTTGTTTGGAACAAACCGTGCACCTATCTTGCACTAATACTAACACTGTCTCCAAACGGACTGAAATGAGATTCCACTTCAGCCTCATCACCTAAGAGTTCCATCGGGTGCTTCTGAAATGATTTTTGAGGCTTGTTTGGCACAAACCGTGCACCTATCTTCCACTGATACTAACACTATCTCCAAACGGACTGAAACAAGATTCCACTTGAGCCTCATCACCTAGGAGTACCATCGGGTGCATCCAAAATGATTTCTGAGCCTATGGTACATTTGGCACAGACCGTGCACCTATCTTGCACTAATACTAACACTATATCCAAACGGACCGAAACGAGATTCACTTGAGCCTCGTCTCCCAGGAGTTCTATCAGGTGCGGTCAAAATGATTTCCGAGCCTTCTTTGGAACAAACCGTGCACCTGTCTTGCACTAATACTAACACTATCTCCAAACGGACCAAAACATGATTCCACTTGAGCCTCGTCATCTAGGAGTTCCATCGGTTGCTTCCGAAATGATTTCCGAGTCTTGTTTGGCACAAACCATGCACCTATCTTGCACTGATACTAACACTATCTCCAAATGGACCAAAACAAGATTCCACTTGACCCTCGTCTCCTAGGAGTACTATCGGGTGCGTCCAAAACGATTTCTGAGCCTATGGTACGTTTGGCACAAACCGTGCACCTATCTTGCACTAATACTAACACTATATCCAAACGGACCGAAACGAGATTCCACTTGAGCCTCGTCACCTAGGAGATCTATCGGGTGCGTTCAAAATGATTTCCGAGCCTTGTTTGGAACAAACCGTGCACCTATCTTGCACTAATACTAACACTATCTCCAAACGGACTGAAATGAGATTCCCCTTTAGCCTCATCACCTAAGAGTTCCATCGGGTGCTTCTGAAATGATTTTTGAGTCTTGTTTGGCACAAACCGTGCACCTATCTTCCACTGATACTAACACTATCTCCAAACGGACCGAAACAAGATTCCACTTGAGCCTCATCACCTAGGAGTACCATCGGGTGCAACCAAAATGATTTCTGAGCCTATGGTACATTTGGCACAGACCGTGCACATATCTTGCACTAATACTAACACTATATCCAAATGGACCGAAACGAGATTCCACTTGAGCCTCATCACCTAGGAGTTCTATCGGGTGCGATCAAAATGATTTCCGAGCCTTGTTTGGAACAATCTGTGCACCTGTCTTGCACTAATACTAACACTATCTCCACACGGACCGAAACAAGATTCCACTTGAGCCTCGTCATCTAGGAGTTCCATCGGGTGCTTCCAAAATGATTTCCAAGCCTTATTTGGCACAAACCGTGCACCTATCTTGCACTGATACTAACACTATCTCCAAATGGACCGAAACAAGATTCCACTTGAGCCTCATCACCTAGGAGTACCATCGGGTGCGTGCAAAACGATTTCTGAGCCTATGTTACGTTTGTTACAAACCGACCATATATCTTGCACTAATACTAACACTATATCCAAACAGACCGAAACAAGATTCCACTTGAACCTCGTCACCTAGGAGTTCTATCGGGTGCAGTCAAAATGATTTCCGAGCCTTGTTTGGAACAAACCGTGCACCTATCTTGCACTAATACTAACACTATCTCCAAACGGAACGAAACAAGATTCCACTTGAGCCTCGTCACCTAGGAGTACCATCAGGTGCTTCCAAATGATTTCTAAGCTTATGGTACATTTGGCACAAACCGTACACATATCTTGCACTGATACTAACACTATCCAAATAGACCGAAACGAGATTCCACTTGAGCCTCGTCACCTAGGAGTACCATCGGGTGCGTCCAAAACGATTTCTGAGCCTATGGTACGTTTGGCACAAACCGTGCACATATCTTGCACTAATACTAACACTATATCAAAACAGACCGAAATGAGATTCCACTTGAGCCTCGTCACCTAGGAGTTCTATCAAGTGCAGTCAAAATGATTTTCGAGCCTTGTTTGGAACAAACCGTGCACCAATTTTGCACTAATACTAACACTATCTCCAAATGGACCGAAATAAGATTCCACTTGAGCCTCATCACCTAAGAGTTCCATCGGGTGTTTCTGAAATGATTTCTGAGTCTTGTTTGGCACAAACCGTGTACCTATCTTGCACTGCTACTAACACTATCTCCAAACGGACCAAAACAAGATTCCACTTGAGCCTCGTCACCAAGGAGTACCATCGGGTGCATGCAAAATGATTTTTGAGCCAATGTTACGTTTGTTACAAACCATGCACATATCATGCACTAATACTAACACTGTATCCAAATGGACCGAAACAAGATTCCACTTGAGCCTCGTCACCTAGGAGTTCTATCGAGTGCAGTTAAAATGATTTCCGAGCCTTGTTTGGAACAAACCGTGCACCTGTCTTGCACTAATACTAACACTATCTCCAAACAGACCGAAATGAGATTCCACTTGAGCCTCGTCATCTAGGAGTTCCATCGAGTGCTTCCGAAATGATTTCCGAGACTTGTTTGGCACAAACCATGCACCTCTCTTGCACTAATACTAACACTATCTCCAAACGGACCGAAACAAGATTCCACTTGAGCCTCATCACCCAGGAGTACCATCGGGTGCGTCAAAAATGATTTTCTAAGCCTATGGTATGTTTGGCACAGACCATGCACCTATCTTGCACTAATACTAACACTATATCCAAACGGACCGAAACGAGATTCCACTTGAGCCTCGTCACCTCGGAGTTCTATCGGGTGCAGTCAAAATGATTTTCGAGCCTTGTATGGAACACACCATGCACCTGTCTTGCACTAATACTAACACTATCTCCAAATAGACCGAAACAAGATTCCACTTGAGCCTCGTCACCAAGGAGTACCATCGGGTGCGTGTAAAATGATTTATGAGCCTATGTTATGTTTGTTACAAACTCTGCACATATCTTGCACTAATACTAACACTATATCCAAATGGACCGAAATGAGATTCCACTTGAGCCTCGTCACCTAGAAGTTCTATCGGGTGCGGTCAAAATGATTTCTGAGCCTTGTTTGGAACAAACCGTGCACCTGTCTTGCACTAATACTAACACTATCTCCAAATGGACCAAAACAAGATTCCACTTGAGCCTCGTCACCTAGGAGTACCATCGGGTGCGTGCAAAACGATTTATGAGCCTATGTTACATTTGTTACAAACCGTGCACATATCTTGCACTAATACTAACACTATATCCAAACGGACCGAAACGAGATTCCACTTGAGCCTCGTCACCTAGGAGTTCTATCGGGTGCGGTCAAAATGATTTCCGAGCCTTGTTTGGAACAAACCGTGCACCTATCTTGCACTAATACTAACACTAACTCCAAACGGACTGAAACAAGATTCCACTTGAGCCTCGACACCTAGGAGTACCATCGGGTGCGTGCAAAATGATTTCTGAGCCTATGTTACGCTTGTTACAAACCGTGCACATATCTTGCACTAATACTAACACTATATCCAAACGGACCGAAACAAGATTCCACTTGAGCCTCGTCACCCAGGAGTACCATCGGGTGCGTCCAAAATCATTTCTGAGCCTATGGTACGTTTGGCACAAACCGTGCACATATCTTGCACTAATACTAACACTATATCCAAACAGACCGAAATGAGATTCCACTTGAGCCTCGACACCTAGGAGTTCTATCAGGTGCGGTCAAAATGATTTTCGAGCCTTGTATGGCACAAACCGTGCACCTGTCTTGTACTAATACTAACACTATCTCCAAATGGACCGAAACAAGATTCCACTTGAGCCTCGTCACCAAGGAGTACCATCGGGTGCGTACAAAATGATTTATGAGCCTATGTTACATTTGTTACAAACCGTGCACATATCTTGCACTAATACTAACACTATATCCAAACGGACCGAAACGAGATTCCACTTGAGCCTCGTCACCTAGGAGTTCTATCGGGTGCGGTCAAAATGATTTCCGAGCCTTGTTTTGAACAAACCGTGCACCTGTCTTGCACTAATACTAACACTATCTCCAAACGGACCGAAACAAGATTCCACTTGAGCCTCATCACCTAGGAGTACCATCGGGTGCGTGCAAAACAATTTATGAGCCTATGTTACGTTTGTTACAAACCGTGCACATATCTTGCACTAATACTAACACTATATCCAAACGGACCGAAATGAGATTCCACTTGAGCCTCATCACCTAGGAGTTCTATCGGGTGCGGTCAAAATGATTTCCGAGCCTTGTTTGGAACAAACCGTGCACCTATCTTGCACTAATACTAACACTATCTCCAAACGGACTGAAATGAGATTCCACTTCAGCCTCATCACCTAAGAGTTCCATCGGGTGCTTCTGAAATGATTTTTGAGTCTTGTTTGGCACAAACCGTGCACCTATCTTCCACTGATACTAACACTATCTCCAAACGGACTGAAACAAGATTCCACTTGAGCCTCATCACCTAGGAGTACCATCGGGTGCATCCAAAATGATTTCTGAGCCTATGGTACGTTTGGCACAGACCGTGCACCTATCTTGCACTAATACTAACACTATATCCAAATGGACCGAAACGAGATTCACTTGAGCCTCATCTCCCAGGAGTTCTATCGGGTGCGGTCAAAATGATTTCCGAGCCTTATTTGGAACAAACCGTGCACCTGTCTTGCACTAATACTAACACTATCTCCAAACGGACCGAAACATGATTCCACTTGAGCCTCGTCATCTAGGAGTTCCATCGAGTGCTTCCAAAATGATTTCCGAGTCTTGTTTGGCACAAACCATCTTACACTGATACTAACACTATCTCCAAATGGACCAAAACAGGATTCCACTTGACCCTCGTCTCCTAGGAGTACCATCGGGTGCGTCCAAAACGATTTCTGAGGCTATGGTACAATTGGCACAAACCGTGCACCTATCTTGCACTAATACTAACACTATATCCAAATGGACCGAAACGAGATTCCACTTGAGCCTCATCACCTAGGAGTTCTATCGGGTGCGGTCAAAATGATTTCCGAGCCTTGTTTGGAACAAACCATGCTCCTATCTTGCACTAATACTAACACTATCTCCAAACGGACTGAAACAAGATTCCACTTGAGCCTCATCACCTAGGAGTTCCATCGAGTGCTTCTGAAATGATTTCCGAGCCTTGTTTGGCACAAACCGTGCACCTTTCTTGCACTGATACTAACACTATCTCCCAACGGACCGAAACAAGATTCCACTTGAGCCTCGTCACCTAGGAGTACCATCGGGTGCGTCCAAAATGATTTCTGAGCCTATGGTACGTTTGCCACAAACCTTGGACATATCTTGCACTAATACTAACACTATATCCAAACGGACCGAAACGAGATTCCACTTGAGCCTCGTCACCTAGGAGTACCATCGGGTGTGTCCAAAATGATTTATGAGCCTATGGTACGTTTGGCACAAACCGTGCACCTATCTTGCACTAATACTAACACTATATCCAAATAGAACGAAATGAGATTTCACTTGAGCCTCGTCACCTAGGAGATCTATCGGGTGCGTTCAAAATGATTTCCGAGCCTTGTTTGGAACAAACCGTACACCTATCTTGCACTAATACTAACACTATCTCCAAACGGACCGAAATAAGATTCCACTTGAGCCTCATCAACTAGGAGTTCCATCGGTGCTTCTCAAATGATTTCCGAGCCTTGTTTGGCACAAACCGTGCACCTATCTTGCACTGATACTAACCCTATCTCCAAACGGACCGAAACAAGATTTCACTTGAGCCTCGTCACCTAGGAGATCTATCGGGTGCGTTCAAAATGATTTCCGAGCCTTGTTTGGAACAAACCGTGCACCTATCTTGCACTAATACTAACACTATCTCCAAACGGACTGAATGAGATTCCCCTTCAGCCTCATCACCTAAGAGTTCCATCGGGTGCTTCTGAAATGATTTTTGAGTCTTGTTTGGCACAAACCGTGCACCTATCTTCCACTGATACTAACACTATCTCCAAACAGACCGAAACAAGATTCCACTTGAGCCTCATCACCTAGGAGTACCATCGGGTGCATCCAAAATGATTTCTAAGCCTATGGTACATTTGGCATAGACCGTGCACATATCTTGCACTAATACTAACACTATATCCAAACGGACCGAAACGAGATTCCACTTGAGCCTCATCACCTAGGAGTTCTATCGGGTGCGATCAAAATGATTTCCGAGCCTTGTTTGGAACAATCTGTGCACCTGTCTTGCACTAATACTAACACTATCTCCACACGGACCAAAACAAGATTCCACTTGAGCCTCGTCATCTAGGAGTTCCATCGGGTGCTTCCAAAATGATTTCCAAGCTTGTTTGGCACAAAACCGCTGCACCTATCTTGCACTGATACTAACACTATCTCCCAATGGACCGAAACAAGATTCCACTTGAGCCTCGTCACCTAGGAGTACCATCGGGTGCGTGCAAAAACGATTTCGGAGCCTATGTTACGTTTGTTACAACCGACCATATATCTTGCACTAATACTAACACTATATCCAAACAGACCGAAACAAGATTCCACCTGAGCCTTGTCACCTAGGAGTTCTATCGGGTGCAGTCAAAATGATTTCCGAGCCTTGTTTGGAACAAACCGTGCACCTATCTTGCACTAATACTAACACTATCTCCAAACGGAATGAAACAAGATTCCACCTTGAGCCTCGGCACCTAGGAGTACCATCAGGTGCTTCCAAAATGATTTCTAAGCTTATGGTACATTTGGCACAAACCGTACACATATCTTGCACTAATACTAAACACTATCCAAATAGACCGAAACGAGATTCCACTTGAGCCTCGTCACCTAGGAGTACCATCGGGTGCGTCCAAAACGATTTCTGAGCCTATGGTACGTTTGGCACAAACCGTGCACATATCTTGCACTAATACTAACACTATATCCAAACAGACCGAAACGAGATTCCACTTGAGCCTCGTCACCTAGGAGTTCTATCAAGTGCAGTCAAAATGATTTTCGAGCCTTGTTTGGAACAAACCGTGCACCAATTTTGCACTAATACTAACACTATCTCCAAATGGACCGAAATAAGATTCCACTTGAGCCTCATCACCTAAGAGTTCCATCGGGTGTTTCTGAAATGATTTCTGAGTCTTGTTTGGCACAAACCGTGTACCTATCTTGCACTGATATTAACACTATCTCCCAACGGACCAAAACAAGATTCCACTTGAGCCTCGTCACCAAGGAGTACCATCGGGTGCATGCAAAACGATTTTTGAGCCTATGTTACGTTTGTTATAAACCATGCACATATCATGCACTAATACTAACACTATATCCAAATGGACCGAAATGAGATTCCACTTGAGCCTCGTCACCTAGGAGTTCTATAGAGTGCAGTCAAAATGATTTCCGAGCCTTGTTTGGAACAAACCGTGCACCTATCTTGCACTAATACTAACACTATCTCCAAACGGACCGAAATAAGATTCCACTTGAGCCTCATCACCTATGAGTTCCATCGGGTGCTTCTCAAATGATTTCCGAGCCTTGTTTGGTACAACCCGTGCACCTATCTTGCACTGATACTAACACTATCTCCAAACGGACCGAAACAAGATTTCACTTGAGCCTCGTCACCTAGGAGATCTATCGAGTGCGTTCAAAATGATTTCCGAGCCCTTGTTTGGAACAAACCGTGCACCTATCTTGCACTAATACTAACACTATCTCCAAACGGACTGAAATGAGATTCCACTTCAGCCTCATCACCTAAGAGTTCCATCGGGTGCTTCTAAAATGATTTTTGAGTCTTGTTTGGCATAAACCTTGCACCTATCTTCCACTGATACTAACACTATCTCCAAACGGACCGAAACAAGATTCCACTTGAGCCTCATCACCTAGGAGTACCATCGGGTGCATCCAAAATGATTTCTGAGCCTATGGTACATTTGGCACAGACCGTGCACATATCTTGCACTAATACTAACACTATATCCAAACGGACCGAAATGAGATTCCACTTGAGCCTCGTCACCTAGGAGTTCTATCGGGTGCGGTCAAAATGATTTCCAAGCCTTGTTTGGAACAATCCGTGCACCTGTCTTGCACTAATACTAACACTATCTCCATACGGACCGAAACAAGATTCCACTTGAGCCTCGTCACTTAGGAGTTCCATCGGGTGCTTCCAAAATGATTTCCAAGCCTTGTTGGCACAAACCGTGCACCTATCTTGCACTGATACTAACACTATCTCCAAATGGACCGAAACAAGATTCCACTTGAGCCTCGTCAGCTAGGAGTACCATCGGGTGCGTGCAAACAATTTCTGAGCCTATGTTACGTTTGTTACAAACCGACCACATATCTTGCACTAATACTAACACTATATCCAAATGGACCGAAACAAGATTCCACCTGAGCCTCGTCACCTAGGAGTTCCATCGGGTGCTTCTGAAATGATTTTTGAGTCTTGTTTGGCACAAACCGTGCACCTATCTTCCACTGATACTAACACTATCTCAAACGGATTGAAACAAGATTCCACTTGAGCCTCATCACCTAGGAGTACCATCGGGTGCATCCAAAATGATTTCTGAGCCTATGGTACGTTGGCACAGACCGTGCACCTATCTTGCACTAATACTAACACTATATCCAAATGGACCGAAACGAGATTCACTTGAGCCTCATCTCCCAGGAGTTCTATCGGGTGCGGTCAAAATGATTTCCGAGCCTTGTTTGGAACAAACCGTGCACCTGTCTTGCACTAATACTAACACTATCTCCAAACGGACCGAAACATGATTCCACTTGAGCCTCGTCATCTAGGAGTTCCATCGGTTGCTTCCAAAATGATTTCCAAGTCTTGTTTGGCACAAACCATGCACCTATCTTACACTGATACTAACACTATCTCCAAATGGACCAAAACAGGATTCCACTTGACCCTCGTCTCCTAGGAGTACCATCGGGTGCGTCCAAAACGATTTCTGAGCCTATGGTACAATTGGCACAAACCGTGCACCTATCTTGCACTAATACTAACACTATATCCAAATGGACCGAAACAAGATTCCACTTGAGCCTCATCACCTAGGAGTTCTATCGGGTGCGGTCAAAATGATTTCCGAGCCTTGTTTGGAACAAACCATGCTCCTATCTTGCACTAATACTAACACTATCTCCAAACGGACCGAAACAAGATTCCACTTGAGCCTCATCACCTAGGAGTTCCATCGAGTGCTTCTGAAATGATTTCCGAGCCTTGTTTGGCACAAACCGTGCACCTTTCTTGCACTGATACTAACACTATCTCCCAACGGATCAAAACAAGATTCCACTTGAGCCTCGTCACCTAGGAGTACCATCGGGTGTGTCCAAATGATTTCTGAGCCTATGGTACGTTTGCCACAAACCTTGGACATATCTTGCACTAATACTAACATTATATCCAAACGGACCGAAACGAGATTCCACTTGAGCCTCGTCACCTAGGACTACCATCGGGTGTGTCCAAAATGATTTATGAGCCTATGGTACGTTTGGCACAAACCGTGCACATATCTTGCACTAATACTAACACTATATCCAAACAGACCGAAATAAGATTCCACCTGAGCCTCGTCACCAAGGAGTTCTATCGGGTGCAGTCAAAATGATTTCCGAGCCTTCTTTGGAACAAACCGTGCACCGATCTTGCACTAATACTAACACTATCTCCAAACGGATCGAAATAAGATTCCACTTGAGCCTCATCACCTAGGAGTTCCATCGGGTGCTTCTCAAATGATTTCCGAGCCTGTTTGGTACAACCCGTGCACCTATCTTGCACTGATACTAACACTATCTCCAAACGGACCGAAACAAGATTTCACTTGAGCCTCGTCACCTAGGAGATCTATCGGGTGCGTTCAAAATGATTTCCGAGCCTTGTTTGGAACAAACCGTGCACCTATCTGCACTAATTACTAACACTATCTCCAAACGGACTGAAATGAGATTCCACTTCAGCCTCATCACCTAAGAGTTCCATCGGGTGCTTCTAAAATGATTTTTCGGTCTTGTTTGGCACAACCGTGCACCTATCTTACACTAATACTAACACTATCTCCAAACGGACCGAAACAAGATTCCACTTGAGCCTCATCACCTAGGAGTACCATCGGGTGCATCCAAAATGATTTCTGAGCCTATGGTACATTTAGCATAGACCGTGCACATATCTTGCACTAATACTAACACTATATCCAAACAGACCGAAACGAGATTCCACTTGAGCCTCGTCACCTAGGAGTTCTATCGGGTGCGGTCAAAATGATTTCCGAGCCTTGTTTGGAACCATCCGTGCACCTGTCCTTGCACTAATACTAACACTATCTCCATACGGACCGAAACAAGATTCCACTTGAGCCTCGTCACCTAGGAGTTCCATCGGGTGCTTCCAAAATGATTCCAAGCCTTGTTTGGCACAAACCGTGCACCTATCTTGCACTGATACTAACACTATCTCCAAATGGACCGAACAAGATTCCACTTGAGCCTCGTCAGCTAGGAGTACATCGGGTGCGTGCAAAACATTTCTGAGCCTATGTTATGTTTGTTACAAACCGACCACATATCTTGCACTAATACTAACACTATATCCAACAGACCGAAACAAAGATTCCACCTGAGCCTCGTCACCTAGGAGTTCTATCGGGTGCAGTCAAAATGATTCCGACCTTCTTTGGAACAAACCGTGCACCTATCTTGCACTAATACTAACACTATCTCCAAACGGAACGAAACAAGATTCCACTTGAGCCTCATCACCTAGGAGTACCATCAGGT